>NC_050526.1:1583599-1606064 GCF_002922805.2 Oryzias melastigma
TAGACACGGTATCATTGTAAACACAGCCATGAAAAAAAAAATCGACTTATTAAAGAGATGATTAAAATTATTTAATTACACAAATTTTATACCTAAAGCTGGTAGTATGTTCAGTGACACTAATAAAAATATCTTTAAATTAGCTGCTTTTTGAAAAATGTTTCCCGTTTAAAGACTGTGGGGATTTATTTTCACTTTACATCAACATGCTGTTATTTCAAGTTGGGTCTGTTGTTTCATTTAATGAATCAGTTTTCTTCTTAAAAATGGCTCGGACAGGGCGAGAGAATTGCTGTTACCGGTAATTTTCCTTTTAATTTCTTTGTTAATTTATTGCATTACTTTGAAATTAAAATAGCTAATCCAACTATTTCATTTTGTCATTCTTTTAATAACTGTGCTTGGAATTCCATTTCGTACAGTGTAAGTGAATCCAGCAGTTTAATAATGCCAGGTCTGATTTTATGTTCTTATGTTAAGCACTTTGTGATCCGTTCTGTGAAAAGTGCTATAGAAATAAAGATTCTTCTTCTTCTTCAGGTAAGTGGTGCTTACGAAATTCTTAATAAGTCATGGTAGTACCATATACAAAGGTATTACCTTTTTCAGAAAGATATTCTTACTTTGCTACGTGTCGTTTATTATAGGAAACAATTTGTGGATGATGTGTCTTGGAAAAAGGTCTGGCTTTTACCTAATCACTATCTTATTTCCAATAAGATTTAAGAAAATTCTTATAAAATTTTACAGAGATTTTACCCCCCAAAAAAGTATTTAAAAAGATTTAAACTCAGCATTGACCCATTGTGTACCTTTTGTAAATGTTCTCAAGAAACAATCTATTTTGGCATTGCCCCTATTTGCAATCTTTCTGGTAAATCATCTGTGATTTATTTTGTTACAAGTATAAGAATAATAACCATAAGAATTTGCCATTTCAATTTTACTTGCCAACTTTTACATCCACAAATGCAAAATCTCTAACAAAGTTCCTAAGTTTTCTTTATTTCTGGTGAAGGCCAAACTATATTTTAAATCAATCTTTTTATATTTTTTAACCCCAAAAGGCTGTGAAATCTCTTAAAATTTGTTTTCAATATAAAAAAATGTCAAATGTAAACTGATTCTTTTGTATCCTACTTTTATTTACTCACTGTATGGCGTTACAAAGTTTGTATAAATGTACAGTGTATATTTTATTAGCTATTTTGCACTGTTTTGTACTGAAATTGACGTTTACAATAAAGTTTATTATATATATAGGCACCTGAGAGCAAGGTAAACATATAATATACATGTTCACCTTGCTCTCAGGTGCCTATCCCCGCCCCCGCCTGCAGCCGCCTGCTCTCGATCCAGACCAGGCTCAAGTCATCTCAAACGTACCTAGTGAAGTCGGGCGTCACGTGACCCGCGAGGTCTCTGGTTGCTGCGTGACGCTTCAGGGAGTGGCACTCAACAAAAAATGAGAATATCGCTAAAACCGGGTCGAACCGGGCCACGATTAAAGATCAAACGAACATAGAGAATTACGAGTAGTCCAGATGGCGTAAGAAGAACCGGAACTAACTAAGCTAGCGGAAACCGTTAGCTGAAACCGTTACGCAACTTTTCCCGCCCCCTGAAACAGCTCTGTCTGTAATCAAGCGATACAGACACTGGCAGCAGATCCTGCTGTGAAACAGAAAAGCAGCCTAAACACAAGTTAAGGTGGACACGCTGACGCTCGTCCAGCTCACCCAGGATCTCCTTTCTCCGGTCGGCGTGCGGCTGGTCCGTGTAAACCCACTCGTAGTCTTCTCGGCCTACTCGGTTTCCCATCTTGCTGGTTTGTAACGTGAAAGACCAACTAAACCAGCGTGTTTTCGAGGGTAAAACTAACTAGATCAAACTTTAAGCGAGTCGGAGTGTCTTTCGTCTCCGCTGCCACGATCCTGGCTCCGCCCGCAGCAAGGCGCTCCTCCTGTGTCACATGACCAAGGAACGTTTCTGATCTGCTACGGGTGTCAAGATGGCCCAAAAGTAATTTAGAAGCGCTTCTGTCGCAACCATTTACATAATATTAAAAAACATGTACACATTCACCATAAAATTTTCAAAGTTTAGAGCAGAATTAGAACACCAAACAAACACATGAATAGTATTAAAATAAGAGTGAATATAAATGGTAATATGTTAAAATAATTCTATGGATAGAAAGAAATATTCCCCAAATACATTGATGAGGAGAGGATATCTTCATTGATACACCAGACCAAGAGCTACGTTTGCCGTATCACCAGGAGTGTTTTTCTAAATGTTAGCCCTTTCACTCCAATTTCACTCAAACATTTATGTTACATATCAACTTGATCTTTGGATTTGTTAACTTTATAATGAGAACTTTGCAGTTTTATTTTGTTTTTTTTTATGTTTCTATGTGTGTTTTGTGTGTTGCTGGAACAATTCAATAGACAAGCAGGACTGGACATCGATGGGATCTCTTTGTTCAAGGAAGAAGCAGCTGTCAACCACTGAGCAACTAACTGCAAGCAAACATCTGAGCTGTATGCATGTTACACACTTATTTAAAAAAAATAATTCCAAAAACACTTACTTCATCGCAGTAAGTGGTTCAAATCACTTTAGAATAGTAGAATAGACAAGGAACTTTCCATAACAGCAGTTAACATTAGCTTTTAGGTTTTCAGACCAAATCCCTGCAAATCACTTTAGAATAGTAGAACAGATTTATAGATACAATAGTAGAAAAAAATTAAAAAGGTGGTGTTCTTTTTTTCTTTTTATAAGTGAATGTAATATGCTTCCATAAAAAATGATATAAAAAAAATCATTTTTTAAATATATTGTAAAACAGACTGTGAGCCACAAAGTTCACTACACTCACAACGATAGTGCCCAGCAGGTCACCATATAGACTAACTTCACTGCTTTCTGCCCAATACTTCCATTGAGAATGACTCACAAACAAAAATGTAAACAGTTCATACTGATCAATATTTAATACTTTCCCAATGTTTAGCCGTGTAATGTTTATAGATGAAGTAAATAGATGCTTTAAAGAAATGTGTTTTAAAAAAAAATCAGACAGGAATATATTTTGCTAAAATAACATCACATTTTTGTAATGTTAGAAAACTTGACATAAGACTATACTTTCACTTTAACAGTGTTTGTTTGTTTTTTCAAGAGAATAATGATCAACTGAATTTTTATAAAGGGAATAACTATTTTGCTTTCAAAAAATGTCATATTATTTTTCCAATGTTTGTCAAGTCGAAATATGATTTGGCTGTTAGACAAAAGTTCATTTTGAGCCCTGTATGGTCTTTGCTGTCTATGGTCTGGGTCTTACTGCCATTAGGGGTCGCTGCGCTATTGTCTCCGAAACAACAGAAGAAGAAGAAGTTAGCTGACTGATAAACAGGAAGTGTCTCTTTATTGAAGACTGATTTCGCGGACTCGCGTCAGGGAAACGTGCACATAATGAAAGGTTTGTTCTGCCGGGTCGAGGAAGGCGAGACTGAGCCCAAATTCATCATCCAGGAAACGGTGAGAATTCGTTTTGCTCTTTTTTTTTATTTCGCTGTTGTGATCACGAATGACTCCTGAGCATCAGCAAAGGACGCATACGGGCTAGTGAGTTACGATAGGGTTTTAAGTCTGTTATTTTTAGTCTGTTATTGGTATGATTTATTTAATACAAATAAATACATCTAGAAAGGTCTTGTCTGAATGAACTGAGCGGTCAGGTGTTCAGGGTTTGAAGCCCAGCACACGCACGCGCACCATAGACCGTTAACAAGAACTGGACATAACAAGTGTGGAGGTCCCCATAGGAAATTATGGAGAGAAATAAGTATTTATCACCTCAGTTTTGTCTGCCTAACTGTGGATTTGTGTGTGTGTCATTCTTGATTTAAAACTCATATAATAAATTGTGTGCATAAGTACAAAAATTAATTTAAAAAAATCCAAAACACAGTTTACACATGCACAAATAGATAATTAATGTAAATACGTCTAAACAAGCGTTTTAAGAACATTTGCCCCTTTAAAAATAAAAGCATTTCCCAGAACTGATGCTTCCCCTGTGCAGCCCCGCCCCTGACAGCGCCTCTGACACGGGGCTCAGTCCCAAGCGCTGGTCACAGTCACGGGGACGGCACACAGCACCGGACTCTTCCAAACTCCTGCCGATTGTAGCCGGCCAGTGGGCTGATCAAGCCTCTCTGTCCTGTGGGTGTTTAGAAGGGCCTTGCGGTGTAATCACCACGCTCGCCCCGGAGAAGCTCCATGGGGAGACCAGACGCGACATGACATCTGAAGTCCCGCGACGTAATTTGAGCAACGGACAAGACACAAAGGTCTGGCAGCAGCTCGATTTGAGCGACAAGGCACAAATCGGGCAGCGTGGCCAGAATTTAAATATCTGACCTTTGACAGGTCAGGACATCGCATCTACCAATCAGGAACTCAGCTTTGGACACTTGACGTTTTCAGTAACTCGATCAGCGGGTAGAATACTAGTCCAAACCGAGCGTTTTTGTCCAGAACTTTCATCTTTTCCATTTACCAGCTGGAACCGCAGGTTTGAAGAGTTCATCGAGCTACTTTGGGGTGAAGGCGGGATAAACTCCGGACGGATCGCCGGCTTTCCCTCTTGCGGCAGAACTCACTCGCTCGATATACCGGCAGACAGAGAGATGCTGCGGGGTGGAGGCTGCCAGCTCAGCTCTCATTGAGAAATTAAAAAAAGTAAAAAGGTTTCCTAATTTTACCCCCCCCCCCCCATGTTAATACTAGATAGTGAGCCTTCAAGCTCAGACACAGAAACACCGCGGAAGTGGCTGTCATACAGACACAGCCCCCTGTACCGGGAAAATATTTTAATGATAATCATTTAAACCCAAACATGGAGACATGAATACTGATGTTTTTGTAGAACTCTTCACAATAAATAGACCTTGTTTATTCCTCATCATCACATTCTAAGTGAGATTTCCACAGACACTGTTCCTTATAGCATCATCCTAAATGCATTCGCTGGTAGCTCCTCCCACATGTGGCCGCGTGTCAAGCTGGGAATACATTTTTTGGCAGGTGACCAGCAAATTTGTTGTGCGATGAAAGAGAGGCGATGAAGTTGTCCCGGAAATGACTTTCGGTGTGAATGCAGCGTTACAGAGCTGACGTTAAACCGTGACCTATCAGAGGCTGTGCTGACGGTAACAAAGTTAAACCTTGGGCGCACTTAAAATACGTGCGGGAAATGCAGCAACGTGCACAGATTACGTGTTCACAACATGAATCTGCATCAGTTTTTGTGCTGGTCTCACAAAAACATGTACGAGTAACATCTCTATATTTTGTTGACTTTTAGCGACAATATTATTTTGAGTTGGTTTGTGTGCAGTTGAGCCTCTCCAGGGGAGCGGTGAGCAGCAGACATAGCTGCACTCAGGAAGCTTTTATAATCCCAACCCGAACCATAATCCTAACTGTAACCCTTCCTCTGGGTCCGTGCACATAATCTTTGAAATATGTGTTGAAGTTCTCTCCTGGCCGCATGGACTGTTGGATGGGTTACAGTTAAGGTTTGGGTTAAATACACAAAAAGTTCAATCAGTGCAGCTGTGTCTGCAGCTCACTGCTCCCCTGGGGACAGCTCAACTGAGGGGAACAGAGTTCACACACCGAGGTAAAGTGCTGAAGTTTAACTCTCATTTTAAAAATGTGCGACCAACAACAACATTTGCCTTGGATGCACGTAAAACGTATGCGTGCAATTCAGCAAAATACACCTTGCCCACACCACGGCAACGTACTACGACAACATGAATTTCCATCAGTTTTTGTGTTCGTATGAATAGCATCAGCCTATTGTAATTATCCTTGTTTTGATGTGGAATTGTTTTTCTCAATATTCTAATCATTTTAATTTTCAATGCTTCCTGTGGGACATCGTTCAGTTTTCACCTTTTATTTTTTTCCAGGCTTAGCCTGAAGTTTATCTCTATTGTTTAGTATTTGTAATGTGTTATTGTTTTTGTATTTGTCAGCGTGCAATAAATCCCCAGACGGAGGTTTTCTTCCAGCTGAGGGTCAGTTTCTGATGCTGTAAGTTTAGTGAATGGATTTTTCTGCAGACTCTTCCGGAGGTCTTAGGCAGCCATCAGGTCAGAGTTCAGGTGAAGGCATGTGGACTCCGCCCACTGGATCTAAAGGTAAGCATGTCATGATCCACAGATGACAACTGTGTAGCCTACCTGGGCTGAGAAAGGAGTTCCATCTTCAAAAGAAACATTTCAAACCCGTCCACAGTCGAAATACAATTTACATGAAGGTTTGCTTGCAGACCACAGATCTACAGACGTCTGTTTATTCTGTTCTGTAAAGTAACACTTGCTGTGCATCAATACAATCATAAAATCCATTTCCTTTAAGCTTTCTTCTCCATCAATCGACGTAGAACCCCTGTGATTGGCTGATAGCAGGTTTGTTTTGTCTGCTGCAGCTACTCAGGGATGTCGGCGTCCAGACTGATTTGGTTCCAGTGGGTAGGGAGGTGGCCGGCGTCGTCCTTAAAGGTAGTAAAAAGGCAGATGCTGGTTCATCTTGACAAGTTTAACAAGTCTCTTCACGTCTTTTCCTTCAGTCGGCCCTAAAGTGACGTTCTTCCAGCCCGAGGATGAAGTTGTAGGTAAGAAACAGAATCTTTTGGGTGTGATTTCACGTCTTATCCAGGCTCAGACTAGATTGAAGTGCATAGAAAGAGAGGCTAGAGTGGCAGACAGACCAGATATGGAGCACATACTCATTCTTTGGGCACAGCTCAAAGCAGAAGGTAATTTAACCGATTTACGTCCTATCAGAGGTATTCAGAACAGGCTCAAGTTCCTGCAACAGCTCCCAGTTCTTCTCGGGTTACGTAGCATTGCATGGCTTGTTAATGTTTGCTGTTCTGGGCTAATAACTGCAGCTCATCATGACCACTAACTTCAGACCAGAGATGCTTAGCCAGCTAATGAAAATCTCTGTCACTTCATAGGGGGCCAACTCCCCAGAACAGGAACTCGGGACTGAAAGTCCTGACCACGTCAGATAATGTTCTGGATGCTGCGTTTATTTCCATGTGGACCGGAGTCTTGTTTCATATCTTCTCCCCCTCCTGCAGGCATCCTTCCCCTGGACTCCTCGTGTTCTGGGCTCTGTGAAGTCATAGATGTAGATGAATGTGTTCTAGGTAAGACCGCTGTCCACTCACAAAGGGAAAGCTGCTTGTCTATTCAGATAAAGTGAGCGTTTTTGTGTGACATTGTGGTTTTCTGCTCCATCTAAAGAAGGGTTCTTTTAAAGGTTTTCTCGATGGTAGCTCCAGTGTTTCAGACAATTCTTCAGACAGAGTCCTTCTCACAGCTCTAATGGTTTTGTGGACAGTTTTTCTGCAGACCTTGAGGATGCCAGCAGATCTTTTTTTAGCAAACTGTATTTAAAGCCTCTCTCCAATGAAAATAGTATTTTTTTTGTGTGTTTTTAACATGTTCTTGTAGCATTTTTCTCATTAATGGAGGACAAATATGAAAGAATTTAAGATTAAAAATGCAGTATTTTGTTATTCAAATCACAAAGAAACAGCACCAAATACAGTTTAAAAAAAGTCTTTTTTGTGATGTCACAAATGCGCTGGATGGGCCTCGGTTTCCCATCTCAGATCCATTCTGATGCATTCACTTATAGAAAATATATCTGTGTTTGTTTTCCTCGTCTGAGCTGGAATCTGGATCAGAACTGTTCGGCTGCAGAGCTCTGATATTACTCAGTTTTTGTTTTACCTGTAATGGTAGCTTGACGATGTGGTCTGAAGGTATTTCTGTGTAAAATAATGTCATAATTTTATATTTCTTCTGTAAACCTTGAAAACATTATTTGTAGAAGTAATACCTTGTTTTGGAATAGAACTGATCAAGTAGTTTAGTGTTTGTTTTTTTATGTTCTCTTTTTAAACTTGAAACCATTTGCTTTAATCTTCAGTTTAGTTTGTGATATTTATGCCTTATCTAAAAAAAAGCTGTTGCACCATGTTCCTGCCGTACGACGGAGTATTAGGGCCACTTTATTAAGAAAATTTAATTTTTTAAATTACGACTTTAAATCTCGTAAATGTACGAGAAAAAAGTCGTAACTGCTAAATTATGAGAATAAAGTCGTATATTTATGACTTTAAAAGTCATAGGCTACATTTATGACTTTTAATCTCGGAAATTTACGAAAAAATCTCATAAATCTACCAGATTTAAAGTCGTAATTTTACGAGAAAAAAAATTGGAATATCAATATATTTTTTTGGTGGCCCTAATACTCCGTCCTACTTCAGTGCATCTGTTATGTTTGACTAATTAAGTCTAAATGACCTGCTAATGATTACACATTTCTCTTTGGAGCCACAGAGCGTTCAAACTGGACAAATATAGTTATTTGGTTTATATCATGATATATATTGTTGTAGCCTAAAATGACATGATTACTATATTGTGATTTACTAAATTTGATATCGCACAGATATAGTCAGACATAGTCAGCACTATGTTGCTCAAAACTTCACTGTAGCTAGAGTGGATAAACCAATAGCAGTAAGTAATGAGCATGAAAAGGAAAAGAGAATACTACTGAGCTTTCTCTCAGTCGTCAAGAAATCAACATAATGTTGGCACATAACTACAAAATCACAATGTTAATCTACCAATTCATGTTTAAGATGGGTTTGGTTGCATTAGCTTATGTATGTAATGTAATTTAGTTCCCGTCAGTTAACATATGACAGTTCTTTAAAGGGTTTGACCAATCACAAAATTCACCTGTAATACCTTAATGAAGGCCATAGGGGGAGCACATGAGCGGTTTTTGACTATGTTTTCAAGAATTAAACTGGTTCATTATAGTTTATTAAAAATCTAGCGATGACCAACAGACAGCACTTTTAAAGCCCCATTTATAACAAGGACAAGTTGATTTAGGGTTTGGTTACCCTTTAACATTAGGCTGTTAAAAGTCAATTAAATTACCATTAGCTTATCTGTAGTACCTCCATCCAATGGCTATTACATCTAGATGTTAGCACTATCCACACCCCTGTAATTATTTAAATATCAATGACAACAACTGCCAAAAAAGGCTCACTTCAACTTTAGCTGAAGTGATTGTTGTTTAATCACGTAGTCACGTGTCCACTGGAGAGCCGACTGTATCCATCCATGAATGTTCCGTTGTTTCTGACCGTAGTCTGGTGAAACTCCCACACCTAGTGCTTACCGAGTCATCGTTTGTAGGACCCAAAGTATGAGTTGCTCTGTGTGCTCCTTAATAAAAAATAGTTTTACTTTTATTTTATCATAAATATATTTTGTAATAGTCCATGGATATTGGTATCAAGTCCAGTTTTTGCAGTGGTGGCCAACAGTCTTTTGAGGGAGCATCTCTGGATGACCTCCTGCAGTTATAGTAGAAATCAGAGTAGCTGCTTTAGTCTGTTGAGGGTGATGCAGGTTTGCATGATCCACAGTTGGGAAGCCAGAGAAGCTGAGTGCTGCCTGCGCAGCAGCCACGCTGCGTGACGGTGTCCGTGCATACACCGCTCTCCACACACATGCTGGCATTGCAGGCGGACACACGCTGCTGGTCATAGATGGGAGCAGCGTAAGTACAATTCAATCCTCTGCTAAAGTTGAGAAGGACTCCTCTGAGCTCGTTTCCTGCTTCCTGCAGAACTTTGGCCTCATGTGCATCCAACTAGCTGCTTATTGTGGACTGAAGGTCCTCGCCACGTCCAGCTCTGCAGAGGAGCAAGCATTTCTGGAGCAGCTTCGGCCTGCTGTTGGTGTGTACAGCTTGTATTTCTTTGACCCATCCATGATGCATTTTTACTTGTTACCCTTACCTCTTTTCTCGTACCTCCTCAGGGCTTCAGGAGCCGCTGGTCGGTGAGATATTCTCTGTTCCCTCTACTTCTCTTGTTTTAGACACCAACTCTATTCCTGCTCATCTGTGAATGTTTCCAACACGAACACCTGCAGAAATGTGTCTAATCTCATCAAAACCTGTGATTGTGTTAAGCTAGAGTCATTCCGGTCTTCAGCGGCTCCTCAGATCTGCTGTCGGTGGTATTGGAGGAGACAGGAGGGCTAGGAGTGGATGCAGTCATAGACTCTGGAGGTGAACATTCTGCAACATTCAGCATGTGCATGAAAAAACTCCATGTCAGAGTTTGTCTTTGTTTATCTTTTTATGTGAAGTGTGTCTGTTCATTGAGGAGAAGCAGCTGGAGGAGAAGTTCCTCCCAGACAAACATGACATCATCAGCATGCTGTCAGTGGGTGGACAATGGGTCACATCCCATCAGGACCTTCAGGTGAGGGTAGTTGTTTGTCGTCCAGGTCTGGAGCTCTGATGAAGAAATGTAGAGGTTCTAACATTTTATGAGCAGAATCTTGACCCCAGATTGTGTAGTTTGCACATCCAGTCTACAAGAGTTGTGCTGCTACAGACAGAGACGTGCACACAGGCGCCATTTCTATGCATCGAGTCATGGCAGCAGAACGCTGCTGTTTCAGTGGAGGACAGACAGCCACAAACATCAGGCTAGCTCCCTCATTTTTAACCAATATTAAAAACATGGCTCGAATTAAAGCTTAGAAAATGATTAATCTCATGGTATATTTAAATATTTAGCATCTATAAAGATTAATCTGTAAATAGACTAAATAAACAGCTTCTAAATATCTGTGATTTTTGATTTTGCCTCTGTGCTAAAATGTGTATAACAGAGCTTGTAAATGATTGTCACCCAAGTCCAGAAAGGAGGAAGAAGATTGATGTTTAACGGCATGAATGACTGACAAAGTTTAGTAACAAAGTCCTTTTCCAATTTAAAACACCCCAGAGTGCTTAACAAAAACACCCTTTACCACATTATAAATGAAACTAAAACTTTTACTATTTTTGGATTACATACATGGTAAATAAATCTCAATTGCTTCAGAATTTCCCTTCAAATAGACAATTTCATTGTACTTTGAGAAAAAGGCTCCAGCTAGCATCTTTAACTAATATAAAAAACATTTTTTAAACTTAAGAACATGGATCATAGCATCAACTACACCTGCCAAACTGCTAAGATTCCAAACACAGAGATAATAGCAGTAAATGTTGTGGCAGGTTAAAGTTTACATCCACAGCTCCTTCACTAACATCTGCTCTGTGCTGTGTTTATGTCACTGAGCAGAAAGTTAGCGTTAGCACTGTATATTCTAGCTGGGCTTTCTCCGGTCTGTAAGACCAAGAAAGAAGCTCAACACTGATTTAGAAAATTATGTGTGAACTCACTTTGACTTTCTTACAAAAAAAAGTACGACCAACAGCAACATTTAGCCTTGTAGGCTGTTAAAGTAGCTACTTGCTACTTTGCTAGCACAGCAATGCAGCAACGTGGATGTTGACTACACATTTTACGTGTTGCCCACATGAATTTCCATCAGTTTTTGTGCTGGTTCCACGTAAATACGCACAAATAACATCAGCCATGGTTTAACATCAAGCATTAATAACAACATACATCAAAGAACCAAACTAGCATGCAACTCGCGAGTTGCTAGCACCCACTTAGCACACAGTTCACGGTTTCCAGCCTGATTTCTCTGTATTGAAATGTGATTCCTGTCGATCAGATTTTTTTGTTGTCGTGTTTTTTGAAGTTGATTGAAGAACATTGCATCCCCTTTTTTGGTTCTTTTCGTACTTATTATTACTTTATTCACGGCCCCTTACTGCCCGCCTCTGCAGCTTCACATCAAGGCAAACTCCCTCATTTTCTGTTCCGATCACCACAGACTAAAATAAACCGTTCTTAACGGTCAATAGAACTACAGCCAACATTTTCTTCTGTATGTCTGTGGTTAGAGGAGGAAGAACCGAACAGACTGGAGATATTGAGACGAGCACATGAACAAAACAGATCATGTACGACACAGACACATTTTGGCTTTTCACTTAAGGTCATGTAGGTCACGAGCAGATGAGGTTAAAGCTCAGCCTGTTTGTAGATCTTTGCTTTGGTAGTTCTTTAACAAATTAGACCTAAAATCACAGAAGAATTGGAAAGATTATTCTTTTATTTTCATTGAATGCAGTACGTTTCCATGTTACTGTGTTTTCTTCCACACCAACAGAAGCAGCTGTTAATACAGATGCTGCAGTTTTAACCACAAGGTTTGATGTTGCAGAACCGACTACAATCCTCTGACTGAAATGCATTTATTTTAAGTTTTGGAAATTCTTCAAAGAGCTGGAGGTTTCCAGATAAAAAGATTCTTCTCATCCTATTCTCACAGTGAGCCATCATGACTCCTGTAGTTTTGAAACTCTGCTTCAGTGCTGTGTTTATACGATTAAATACTGCCTGAATGTCAGTGTCTACGTTAAACTTTAATAGTTCAATTTCTTCTGATGTTAATGGACCAAAATAACCAGAACCAAAGGTTCATTTTCATTTGAATTGAAATACTTCAAAAGTAAACCAGTGTTCACTTCTGTCTTTCCACAGCTTGATCCTCCAGATTGCAGGTTGCTCTTTTTAAAATCGGCGTCCGTGTCTTTTCTGAACCCTGAAGTGTGGACAACCTCATCAGCTCAACAAGGACGATACCTCCGTATCCTCTCAGCAAAACGTAATCTAAGTACTGCCTCTTCTAAATGAGACGAGGGTCATTTTACTGTCAGAAAGGATTTCTTTAAAAGTCTTCATTCAGACATCCTGAAGGACGTTGTTGAGAAAATGTCCACTGGAGTTCTGAGGTACCTCCAGCATTTCTGCATGCAGTTGGGATCCCTTTCATCAGGACAATAGGAATTCACTGTTTTGTGTCTCTGCAGACCTCAGCCACAGGAAGCTGTGCCTCTGTATGAAGCTGTGGTTGTCATGGAGACCATCCAGCGTCAGCCCGGGAAAACGGCTGTGGTTCAGCTCTGACAGGAATCTGCCCACAGCAGTTTGTACAAATGAAACAATGAAATAAACTTTGTTTATGTGCAGGAATTCCCTTGGACCAGATTACAACATTCAACAGTTTTTTCCCTTGTTTATAATTCACTAAAGCAAAGTTTAGAGCTAATCTATTCTGGATTGGTGCTTCAGATTTATAGAAAATTGCAATTTAATAACAATAGTAACAATTTGATTCATATAAATTGTGGTTGCCGATACGATTCATAGAATCATTTTGAATAATTCCATTAAATCTGATTCACTGAGCTAAAATGATCCAGAACATCTTTATCCCAAACTCCCTCCAGTGTGACTCGGAGATACCTGCTACTGAACAGTCCAGGTGAAGTTTTCCAGATTCCTTGTATTTCTTGCAAGATAATAAAGTATAAATCAAAAATGAATAAATGAAGCTTTATTTATATAGCACTTTACAACTCCTTCAAGGTACTAAAGTGCTACACAACAAAAAAGGTTTATTCAAAAGATAACAGTACACAGGTCCAAACCTGCACCATCAAGCAACGGAGAAGGGAGAAGAGGTTCTGCTCCAAGAGTTACAACTGGAATGTGAGCACAGAGATCCATCTTCACCCCACCAGACCCACAAAGATCCAGTTTTTCTTTCTAAATGTTGTTCTGCTCAGAGCACGATGGGAGGAGTCACCAGCCACTTAACACCAGAACCGCCGGACCCTGCTAGTACTGGAGCAGAGAGAAGACGGCGTGTGGTTTCAGCCGCTCAGCGCCACGCAGATCTTTGAGCTCGACCAGAACCAGACACTCCAAAACCTGAGCCTGCAGGCGCAGCAGCAGCTCACAGGCGGCACACAGCGTCCCTGCAGCACATGCACAGACACACACAGAAAGTCATGTTTTCAAGAACTGTCAATGTTTCCATAGCTTTCCCTGTTTAGATTTCTTCTTTCTTGGTTGAGATTCCCATCATGTTTTCCTCAGTCTTGCATTTATTACTAGAGAAATATCAGGTATGAAGAAACAGCAGAAACCTGACTTGAGATCAACAGATCTCACCTCCAGTGGCCAGAAGGTCATCGATCACTATGATCTTTTGAGCTGGAGCCACAGCGTCCTCTTGGATCTCAAGTTCCGCCTGCAGAACCACAAAAAACACAAACTCAAATCTCTTCAGACCCGTAAAACTGTCAGCAGAAACATGAAGAAGTGGTACCGATACCATTTTAGCAGGGACTCATTATTAATAAAACTCAGTTTTCTTTTCCTCTTTTAAACCCTTAACAACAGAAATCTTTAAACATTAAACACTGGAGATGCCTGTCAAAGCATCTACCGTGCTGCAGGTGTCAAACCAAATGTTGATACGATGGTTTGTTAGCCTGACTTCCATTGTGAAGGATGGAGTTAGAGTCCCAGAATCGGAGAAAATGTATAATGCTAAAAAAAACTTTTCAGTGCATATTATATAATTCTTGAGAATAAATTAAATACTTATTTTAACATATTTCAGGGAGCTAGTGTTTCTTTTTAGCGTGCAGTGATATTCCTGTGTATGTGGTGGGTGGGGAAAGAAAAAATGGTCATTCATGCGAGTAGATTACTCATTCAATTATTGACAGATCAAAACCAATTTCTTACTTAACAAATGACAAAATGACATTTCTGACATGTAGTTCTTATCCTAAATTGAAATGATTCAAATGTAGTGGTACGCATTAACTCTGCAGATATTTTCTCTCTCTCTGTTTTACCGCTGCAGATGTGTTGCTTTTTTTGCTGAAAATGTTCTCGTAGTCGCATATGCTTGTAGGAACTCATCAATTCCTGTCGTCGTGAAGTATGAAGCCCTAATGGTGTTTGTTCCCGTTGCCATGGTGAATCATGCTGTCTTTGCTCCATTGATCAGGGCTTTTAATGGTCGCGACGCTCACACCTGATTCTGGTTCTAACAACTTCAAGTTGATTGAATCAAACATTTTCAGCTGTTCTGGAACCAAATACCCTAAATTTGCAAATTTTGAGTCCGTGAACTCTGAGTTCAGGTTTGAACTCTAACTTTGTTTAACCTGCTTCTTCAAAACGGGCCCCTGGCCCGATTTCTGATCACATGATCGGATTGGGACATCCCTAGTCATTACATTCATTTACCAAATCTCAGTCACTGGACATCCTCCAGCAGCTGCACCAGGTTTTCAGAGGTTGGGGAAAATATGGTCTAAAACCTGATTTAGGAGTAAATTTGCTGTTGTACCAACATCTGCAGGTCCAGGTTTCTGATATCTTATTCAGGGGTTCATTTGCTGAGAAAACTAAGGAACTGAATCTGAGGATTGAGATGGAGATCTGATTTCATACCCATATTGTTGCTGAACCATGAATGTGCCCACCACATAGGGCACAAACAAAAAGGACAACAGCGGTGGAGAAGAGAGAGCTTCATACAGCTTACTATATAGCTTTTGATTATTGAGAGCATCATGATGTCCCTCCTGGCTTCCTGACCTCAGCCTACCTGATGTATCACAGATGGCCCAGAGAAGACCAGACCTGATTCTGAGACCTGGGAGCAGGAAATAGTTTTCTGCTTTGGTTTGGCTCTTCTTACTAGTTCTAGAGAAGTGCTGGTCTGCCAGATGGTCCATGATGGAACTAAAGGCCTGCCCAGTCCAGAAGGTTTTGGTTCTAGAAGTGTGGCCTGTTCCACAGTGACTGTATTTGGAGAAAGAGCAGGGGAGGATCTAATCTAACTTTGACCTCCTTAATGGTGTTTGTGGTTCTGCATTGAATGAGATCCAAACCCAGGTTAGACTCACTCTGCCATACTCAAGGTCGTAGGCTGTAGACACAGTGGTTCCAGGTAGCTTCCCCTTCTTCCTGACAGGAACAAAGCCAATACCCAACCGTTGGGCTAGCAAAGGCCCAAACAGGAACCCCCGCGCGTCCAGACCTGCACACAGAGAACCTGTTAAATTTGGCTGGAGGCACCACCTGTCCAACTTAAAGGGCTACATAAATAATGAACAGTTTTCCATCTTTTTTGCGTTTTAGAATATTGTTCAGCATTTCAGTATAAAAAGAACAAAAAAAAAATCCTGGATCTTTTTGTTTGAAAAGTGGTCCAGATCTTTAACATGAGTTCTAGAGGTATGGACAGTCAGTACAACACATGTTCTAAAGGATATCACGCCCTCGTGTGTTTGGCTAAAGACGCCGCTTCCTCACTCAGTTGTTATGCTCTTCACCTCGCTAACAACACCTCTCTAGCTACCCTGCTGCAGGCTAGCACTGCCCCCTTTTCCTCAGCTATCTCAGAGTTAGTTTAACCATTCCTGTTGCTGTTAGTCACTGTTGCCCTTTGGAACACTGCTCTGTGGGCAGACACTTGACTGGAGTAAAGTGCCGTTTTCCAACTGTTTCTGATCATGAGCATGAGACCCTGGAAAGCGAAGTAGAAATCTTTTCTTCTCTCAAGTCTTCAGGAGTGTGGCTTGCCTGTCCCATCTGCCTGGGAGTCGCCCATGCTCAAAAAGTGTTCACGTAGCCCCACGGCTGCGAGTGATGGGGTGTCAAGTTTGTAGAGAGGGTGTCACAGAACTGCTGTCAGAGTCAAAGGATCTGACTCTGTGAATGAGCTCTCAGTCAAAGTCCCCGCTACTGGTGGGCGGACGACATGGAGCTCACGGAGCTGCAACACGTGGACCATGAGCAGCCCTTCCTGCTGGACACATTACAAAGAGAACAATGTTCTGGACGTTGTTCTCTCAGCTAGTATAGTTCCTCAGATGACGACCAGGAACTTATGCCATTGGGTCACTGCACCACCACTACTGGACCGACTTCCCAGTATAACTCGTCTCTTCTTTCCTTGTACTGCCTTGTAGCAGAAAAGTTGGAGGTGGAGTAGTTCTGCTGAGAAACTGTCCTGGTTTGCTGGATTTCTTCCTCCTGCTTCAACCGATGGCTCAGAAGAGCCGCTTGCCCCTGTACCTGGAATTTGTATCTGAACTAACATCGTCTTGTAGCAAACCTCCGTCCACGCAGGACCATGTCCAGCTAGAAACAATACTTGGACCTGTGACATGCTGATAACGCAGACCCGGTTCATCCTCCACATAGAGCCGTCTTTGGCAGACCATCCTGTGCGTGATAACCCATAGTGCATGTGTTATACCTTGTTCCTATCCATCAGGGAACAGAAGGTAGAGACATAACCTTTCGATTTAGTGGGCAGGTACCGGACAGCTTGACCCAGACTGAACCAGAATGTTCTGAACAAAAGTCTTGGATTCTGCTTTCTTGGACTAAACAGATGTTTGAATGAACAACTTTATCTGACTTTTTGATGGATAGCTTGAACCGATGTTGTTACCCACCTACAATGAGATCCACCTGCGGGTGCATGGTCCTCACCCGTTCCTCAAACAGGTCGATGGCAGCGGTGAGGGCAGGGGGGCTCTTCAAGATGGGACAGATGTCTCTGTGGGGGGAACACAAGTTGGGTCAGCAGTGGTGTTTCTTTTTTTGCTCCATAGCCCCTCATGAGTTTACTATCAGGATTGCTTCAATGTCAGATGTAAAATATTCAGTTTGTATAAAATGGAATAAACCTTTTTTGAAGGGAAATGCCTTTTATTTGAGATCCATTGACCTCTGTAAATGAATGTGATTTAATAAGTGACTATGTTATTATGTTGGTTGGTTGAGGCATTTTTTTCCAACTGCAAAAAAAAACAAAACCAAAACAAAGCTAAAGATAACTAACAGGTTATTTTGCTATTATGTTACTGCTCATTTGTTTGCATATCATTTTTTAAAATAACATCTATGTTTTTTCTTTGTAAAATAATCTAAAAATTTGGCCGGTAACTATTATTATTATTATTTTATCTACTGGCCAAACTTGCCTAGTGAGTCAAAAAATTAGATTTTGGTCACTGATGTTGAGACTTCAAACTTGGAGCATCAAACCTCAGGCAGCTACATCAGTTTGAAGGCTGTTGTTACCATAAATGCTCTGCTGAGTGTGTGTAGCGTTTGTCTCTATGAAAGCTCAACAGCTGCATGGTCCTACAAACATTTTTACAGCTTGTTTTTAGTTGAACTTTGTGTTTAATTCAATTTCCAAAGAAAATGTTAAAATAAAGTAGTTTTGGAGAAATGTAGTCCATCCTTTGTAGTTTTTGCTAAAGAGAGTGAAAGCAGGGAGAAAAAATACATTGATTAAAAATCAAAAAACAAATTTGGAATGAAAAAAATCTGAGATTTTATTCTTTGGCTATATTGCCCTGACCTATTGTTAAGTATCTTAAAGATGGCCGCACCTCAATCCCCATTTTTTCTTGCAGTGTGCATTAATTTAAATCGCCGTTCATGAAGGCTGACGCAGAAAGTAATGTACGTTATGTCTTCAGATAAGCAACTTTTCTCTCTTTCCATCGTTGCAATCATTCTGTTGCAGTCCTTTATCTCAGAAGCGTTCATCTCAACCAGTCAGAAGATACTGCCACCATTATAGAGTTTTCCCACAGCTGACTTCTGAGCTGTTCCATCTCCGTTTTAAAATTCTGACATTTGAAGCAAAAAACGGATCAAAGGCGAGAGTTTAGAGAAAGACGTCCACTCAGTTCGCCATCCCAGGTGGAAGTAAAGCTGGGCAGTACAGTCCAAAAGATCAACAGTATCGATTAGGGCTGGGTATCGGTTATAATTTCCAGAAACGATTCGATTCACAAGAGCCTGGATTGATTAGATTCAGATTCCTTGTTTCTTTTGGTTTGTTGACTGTTTTGCACTCACTTCTTCACTGCTTTATTTCATTTAACCCTCATGCTCTCTTATAGGGTCCAGATGACCCGGCACTTGTATTGATGTGTGACCCCTCACATGACAGAGGTGGACAGGATTTCATGTCTGCCACGGACACCAGTGAAGATAAAAAATCATTAACCCCAAATGTAAACATGCCTAGGATAGCACACGGGTTAATTAACTTTTTGTTTTAATAAACTATTTCCACTTAATTGAAAATATTGTCCTAATTCTGTTTTTATGTTGATCAAGTAATTAAAAAAGGGAAACTTAAAAAAAAAAAACATTCACAACAGTTTAAAAAATTGAGATTTTGAGGTTCATGCCACGTCCACTACATTTACAAACAACATTGATGTTGATATTTGGGATGTTGACCGCTATCGGATCTATTCCCAAATGCTCCATATCGACAGGCTCTAGCTGGTTCTGAATGAAGTCAAAGGTTCTACAAAACAGGAAGTCACGTGTCCATTTCACATCTGCTTGAAGATCCTCAGTTCTTTCATTTAAAAAAATAAACAAATATTGTAAATAATCATCAGTGAAAGTTTTTAACCATCAATGGTCCCAAATGGTTGGTGGACCTGTTAGATGTTTGTGTTCATTTACAGAGGAGACTTTATTGGGAGAAAACCATAGACTGTAAAAGAATAATTATTTTTACAGTCTATGGAGAAAACACGAGCACCGTGGATGGTCAACACGCACGCTCCCGCAGCTCAAATGTGGGCGGAGTCAACTAACCTGGCACAACACGTGAACCTCCACCGGGATAACTACACCTTCATTTTAGCAGGACTATGCGCGTGCACAGCGGTAGGAGCTGATAACGTGGATATTTTTATAATCGGAACCGAGTATGACTTTAATCTCACCTGAACTGGATCCCGGGTTTCGGGAAGTCCGGGAAAGTCCGGACGTTTTCACGCAGAAGCTGCAGCTTCGGCTCCATGGATCCGTGTCAAAGAGCCGATTGGACAACTGTCGCACCTCAATCCGTATCCGCAACCTAAGCACGTTACGCATGCGCAATGATTACGTCACGTCCTCTTTGCGGTCATCATTTGCGACAGTTGAGATATTTAGATTTGATTTACGACTCTTTGACAGTGGTTTGCGGCTACCTCTTCTGGTTGCTACAGTTTTTTTATAAACTTTATTGAACAAAATGCAAGTATACAACAGGAGAAACAATCAATGCAGTATTACAATGTTTACAAAAGATCAAAAATGGGAGAGTGATAAAAAAAAATAAATAAATAAGAAGAGAGAGAGAGAAAAACAGGCAGGGGCAAGGCAAGAAACAAGTACTAAATAACAATGGTTTTGATATATTTTGGTAAATTAATGAAGTTTTCTTGTTTTTGTTTGAAATGTGTTTAAGACACTTGAAATAATCAGAGAAATAAATCAAGATAGTTAGCAAAGGGCAAATGTTTTTCCATTTACATAAATGAATGAAATGTTTGCACGAAATAATAACAACATTAATTACATCAGAAACTTCCGGTTTTCCATAAAGTAGAGAACGCCCAGTAAAGAAAAAGAGAATTTACTAAAAACTTAAAGTGATTACTAATTTTGAAAATTGGTTCAGAATATTTTTATGTGTTTGCAACTATAAAAAAGCTGTTCTAATGTTTCAGTTTCAGATGAACAGAAGATACATGGTTCAGAATAAGATTTCAATCTTCTATGTAGAAAATCTCCAACAGAGCAAATTTTAGATATCTTAAAATGTGTTTCTTTCATTTTAGGTGAAAGTAGATATGTTATAAAGAAAATGAATGATTCATCATAGTGGTTTCTAGGTCATGTCTATCACTCTCTTGACCGGAGAAAGGTAGTTTGTCCTCTCTCGGTGGGTGGAGTGTTCCTGCCTCAGGTGGAGGAGTTTAAATATCTTGGGGTCTTGTTCACGAGTGACGGAAGATCGGAGCGTGAGATCGACAGGCGGATTTAGGCGCCGTCTGCCATTTTGCGGTCACTGTATCGGTCCGTTGTGGTGAAAAGAGAGCTGAGCCAGAAAGATAAGCTCTCGATTTACCGGTTGACCTTTGCTCCAGGACTCACCTATGGTCATGAGCTCTGGATCATGACCCAAAGAACGAGATCCCGACTACAAGCGGCTGAAATGAGCTTCCTCCTGAGGGTGTCTGGGTGCTCCCTTGTAGATAGGAGGAGGACTTGATATATTACTGGATTGTAAATCACATTACAAACGGCGTGACAGACGTGCGGCATTACTATGCACTCTTACTCTTCCCAAGTAATAAATGGAGGAGGTCAGAATAAGTACAAAAATTACCACAAATGGGACGCAACGTTTCATAATCAACTTCAAAAACCATGACAAAAAAAAATCCCATAGAGAGGAATCATCACAGGATTGGAATCGCATTTTAATAGAGAGAAATCAGGCTGGGAACCGTGAAGGTTGTGTGTGGTTGATGTTATTCGCACATATGTACGTGCAACCAGCACAAAAACTGATCCACGTTGTTGTGCTAGCAAAGTAGCACATAGCTCATTTTAGAGCCTCCGAGGCTAAATGTTGTTGTCAGTCGCACTTTTTTTCGGAAAGAAAGTGAAAGTGAATTCGCACACATATTTCTAAATACGAGCCACCAGTCTTGAACTTTTTTCTTGGTCTTACAGACCGGAGCCCAGCTAGAATATACAGCGCTAATGCTAACTTTCTGCTCAGTGACATGAACACCACAGAGAGCAGATGTTAGTGAAGGAACTGTGGATGTAAACTTTAACCTGCCACAACCTTTACTGCTATTATCTCTGTGTTTGAATCTTAACAGTTTCAGATGTATTTGATGTTATCATTCTAAGTTTAAAAAATGTTTCTTGTTTCAGCTAAAGATGCTAGCTGGAGCCTTTTTCTCAAAGTACAATGAAATCATCTATTTGAGGGTAAATTCTGAAGCAACTCAGATGTATTTAACATGTATGTAATCCAAAAATAGTAAAATTGTAGTTTCATTTAAAATGTGGTAAAGGGTGTTTTTATTAATATTATTTAGCACTTTGAGATGTTTTTAATAGGGAAGGTCATCTGAACCCCACAAGGCAGCGCTGAACTTTTCTTTTCAAGGATTTTTTATCTTCTCTGGTGTCCATGGCAGATATGAAATCCTGTCCACTTTTATCACGGTAGGATCACACATCAATATAAGGGAGGGATCATGTGGAGATCAGATAAGATAGAGCACAAGGGTTTTAAAAAACAAGTGTCTTCAATTTTTTGTTAACATAGAGCTTAAACACTTCAACTTTAAAGTCCCCCATGACAATTTTTTTTTTTATAAAAAAAAAAAAAAAAGTTCTCAGTAGTTTTTTAATTATGATTAAAAAGTTTTTAACCAAAATCCCACAACCTAAATGTCTTAAAAAGCTATTCTTCATTGTGAGGAGCCAAGGATGAGAGAAACAGACGTTTTCTTTTGAAAAATTGCTAAGTTTATTTACAAAAATAAGTAGAGTTAAACTGGGCCCATAAAAGAGGTCAACAAACAAACTTCAACTCAAAGTGAATATCACAAACAGGCAGACAGCTGGTTCCACGTGCAGCAGGTTTATTAACAGAGCAAAAGTCCACAGGCTAAGCAGGGTCAGACAGGCAGA
>NC_050526.1:1606365-1629147 GCF_002922805.2 Oryzias melastigma
TCCAGGTGATGGCAGGTGGTGAACTCAAAACTCTGGTGAGCGCTCCCTCTGGTGACTGGAGATGGTAGCAGCAGGTTGATCCATGACAGAGATAAGTGACCTCCAGACAAACACAAGAGGGAAACATATATACTAACTGATCAAACCAAAACCCCCGAAAGAGGGTTTTGGTTTGATCAGTTAGTATATATGTATACTGAAGAAACTATCACAAAAACTAAGTCAGTTTTTTTTTTTTTTAAAACCAAAATTAACCTTAAATAAGTAACATACCATTTAACAAATCTTAAAATAAGAGGTAAATAAACCTAAAACAATTGAATACAAAAGATACTCCAAAGTGAATTCATACTTTTCTTTCTATTCAGTGGTTGAGTCCAATTAAGTCAACTTAGTCCAGCTGAGACCCTCTTGTTGCTGGCCAGGCTCCACCCACAGCAGCTTCCAGGAACAGGTGACTTCATGGTGTGTCTGCTTTTGCAGCCATCACATTCACGTTGATCTGAAGCTTCAGTCTGAAAAATATTCTCTGGGGGGGCGTGGCTTTTTTTGAGCGGTGCTGATGTGTCCCCGACCCCCCTGTCTGATCATGGTGGCTCCGTGTTTCGCTAGCGGAAATCCTCACCGCTGCTCGTCAAAGATGTCAGTTTCGTTTTGAGTTGGATGTCAGCCTGGACGAACTTTCCTCGATCCTATACATGAAGGTTATCTTCTCTTCTCCGGAACCTGAGCTCGGCACGCATGCTGGGTCAGGTAAGGGGTTGTACGCATGTGCAGCAGAGCAATGGTGACGTATTAACTGCTCAACAATTCAAAGAGATTTTCTGTGACAGTTGGATTGACAGCAATTTAAAAAGAGAAATCCTTGGAAATGCAAAAGCAAAATGATTTCTTACTACATTTATTCTCTTTCATTAAAAACATGCCACAAATGCATGTTAAAAACTTAAAACAGGATTTTCATTGGAGTGGGACCTTAAGGTTAATGATGGTTAAGATGAGTGTTTTACATCCAGTCGCCCCGCGACCCGATTAGTCGACTAATTGAACAAAATAATCAGAGATTAATTTTCTGATTGGTTAACCAGCTGAGGCCTCGTTAATCAATTTCAGCTGTATTGGTGTTCATGGAATTAACAACAGGTGCACTTCAGTGGCAACAATTAGAAAACCCTCCAAACAGGACTGGTGTTACATGTGGAGGTCATTTCAAGTTTCTCCCTCTTGATCTTTTTTGGCTGGTTTTCCACTCGTGCTGATTTTGGCTTGATAATTATCTCTACTGGCAGTATGAGGAGATTCCTTAACCCTACAGAAGTTGAACAGGTTGTCCAACTTCTCCAGGATGGCACATCCACACGTGCTGCAGCAAGAAGGTTTAATGTGTCTCCCAGCACAATCTCCAGAACATGGAGGAGATTTCAGGAGACTGGTGGTTATTCTGGGAGAGCTGGACAGGGCCGTAGAAGGTCCTCAACCCCTCAGGAGGACCCATACCTGCTCCTTTGTTCAAGGCGGAACAGGCTGAGCCCTGCTCGTGCCCTACAGAATGACCTCCAGAGGGCCACTGGTGTGAATGTCTCTACCCAAACAATCAGGAACAGACTTCATGAAGGTGGCCTGAGGGCCCCACGTCCTGTAGTGGGCCCTGTGCTCACTGCCCAGCACCGTGGAGCTCCACTGGCATTTGCTCAAGAACACCAGAATTAGCAAGTCCACCACTGGCGCCCTGTACTTTTCACAGACGAGAGCAGGTTCACCCTGAGCACCTGTGATAGACGTGAAAGAGTCTGGAGAAGACAAGGAGAACGTTATGCTGCCTGCAACGTGGTTCAACATGACAGGTTTGGTGGTGGGTCAGTGATGGTCTGGGGAGGCATATCCATGGAGGGACGCACAGACCTCTACTGCCTAGGAAATGGTGCTCTGACTGCCATAAGGTATCCAGATGAAATCCTTGAACCCATTGTCAGACCCTACGCTGGTGCAGTAGGTCCTAGTTTCCTTCTAATGAACGACAGAGTGTGGGGCCGCACAAGATACTGAAAAGCATTTTGAGTTGCAGAAATGAGAAGAAATGGACTAGCCTGCCACATCTTCATTTCACTCTGATTTTATGGTGTCTACACAATTGAGCCTCTGTAGGCTGAAAACTTGTATTTCCATTAAAAGACTTGACATCCTTTTGTTCCTAAGACACTGCCCTGTCATTATTTGTATAGATATCCAACTTCATATTGAGATCTGATGTATCTAATGTGTTTCTGTTAAGTGCTCCTTTAATTTTTGTGAGCAGTATGAAATCACCCGGCGATAGTGCTCTAGGGTTCACCACAATCCAAAAATGTAATTATTCTGATTCATTTTTGTAATTGACAGTAAAAATAAACATTGTAAATATACAGTTTTGTGAGTGATTTCATGTTGTGATTATTCACAGATAATAAGCGGTTGACCAATACTGTAACACAAGAGGTTTTTGATTAGTTACATTTTTTTAATTGATTCCCGGCCCTAAAATGTTTTTAAAAAGCAAGAAAAAAACGTTTTTTAGGGCAAATGTTTAATATTTTCAAATTAAAATTATAAGGTGTTCTTCTTAAAACTTTACATTCTGTTTGCAACATGGTGACACATAATCCCCGGATAGAAAGACGCAGTTGAAAACGGAGAAAGCCTGAAAGCTTCTGTTGGTTTGAGGAAACGCCAGCACATTCAGATGCTTTCACATTTGCAGCCTGAACTTCTGGTTCTTCAGATTAGACCTGCGACACTTTCACTTCCTCCTCTTCTACCGGAGTGATCATTTCCTCATTCAGCCTGAAGCACCGCCGAGCTCCAGTATGAAGGACGGATCCGGGCCAGCAGAACGGGCCGCGCTGTCCCGGCGGGAACTCTACGAGGATTACGTTAGGAGTTACCCGCAGCTGTACGCGGAGATCCGGCCGTGTGGAGACGTCCGCCTCCTGGAGAGAGCAGCCCAGTATCTGCGGGGGGAACCGGACCTCAGACGATGTTTCACCGTCTTCCCCTTCTATGAGGCGCTGACCGAACGGCAGGGGCACCAGAGCGCCAACTGCAGGAAGCACCTGGAGGCAGTCATCCGAAGTGTGGAGCTCCTGGAGACGGTGTGCGTAAACCTGCGGGTGCAGCCGTGGAGGAAGGAGATCCGTCACATTAAGGTCTTTCTGTCTTTCTTCTCCCCGGAGTGATTTCTTTGAACCAGCAAAAAGCTTTTGATACAGTGGACCACATTTATTTATTTTTAATTTGCAAGGTATTTCAACAAAACAACCACATTTACTTCGGCCTTGAGTTCTTCTGGGTTTATGAAACTTTTATTTCTTA
Source organism: Oryzias melastigma (assembly GCF_002922805.2). Classification (NCBI taxonomy): domain Eukaryota; kingdom Metazoa; phylum Chordata; class Actinopteri; order Beloniformes; family Adrianichthyidae; genus Oryzias; species Oryzias melastigma. Next base: position 1,609,714 of record NC_050526.1, read on the forward strand.
TGTGAAATTGCTGCACTCTGGTGCTGTGCCAGTGGCGGCAGTATGGAGAGAAATTAGCATCACCCCGATTTATGTGTGCGTAATTCCTGATTTGTGCGTAATTTGGGGTTTGTGCGTGCGTAATTCATGATTTGTAACTCGTATAATATATAATATATTGTGTGCATTAGTACAAACGTTACAAAATTAAAAAAATACAAGACACATGTAAAAATTAAAATTACAACAGCTTGAATCTAATTACACACGCAACTCTTTAAAAATCAGGCACTAATAACTTGTTCCGCACAAATCTGGGTTGAGACTGTTTTCACATTTCACAGATTCCTAAGTGGTGCGTTTACACACAGCTAGAATGCTTGCTCGTCAGAGTTTTCTTATCATCCGCTTTTAACTTAGATACACCCTTTGTTTGTGATGCTTGGAAGAACAAAAAAGTTCAGTGTCTTCAGGAAGGTTAATGATTCTGATTCTATCTTTCAGACCTTCACGGGCCCGTTTGTCTACTGTCTCCTGGGAGTCTTCAGCAGGTCTACCCTGCAGTCAATCCTGGCCTTTCTTGGCTACCTGCCCCACAATGAAGAGTGAGCATCAAACTGGACTGTACTACAGAGAGCATCATTAGTCAGGGCACACTTAGCTAAGGACTTACCTCCATGAGAATATGAATGTGAAGACTTAGACATATAAAATGAGTTATAAAAACAACTTTGAAAATGCTAAAGTAAAAACTAAAAACACCCCAAAAACTTGTAAGTAAAAGAATATATCCAAAGTAAATAAAAGGTTTGAAGGGTGTTCTAAACATGGATGTTTTGAGATTTGATCTAAAAACAGGAAGACCGCCCAGGTTTCAGACGCCTTTAGTTCCAGAATTGAAGTCTAAAAGCTCAGTTCTTCATGGCAGACCGTAGGTTTAAGGAGATGGATGACCCCCTGACTGTATCTGTTCCCTCTTGTCTTCCTAACCCCCGACAATAAGGGAGAAATACAGTATTTTCACCTAAATTTTTGACATTGAAGCGCAGTAAAAGATCAAATTACCAGACTCTCCAGGATTTCGCGGCAGATATTTATGATTGTTGCGGACTAAAACGGCTGATGTTGCAGAAGCTTTAGGGAAAAGTTTTAGAAAAGCGCCTTTAATTTTATTATTAAACTTGGCATGCCCACTGTTTTTATAGTGACATGAGCACTAGGAAAATACTGCACCATCACCAAACATGACATTGTTTTGCTTTCATTTACCATAAATAGAACTGTGAAACCTCAAACAAACTTTTGGTCTAATTTAGTTTACTGAGGAATTTTAGGCTTTTATGTTTAACTAGTATCTATGCAACGAAATTCCTTTTTTAAGGCTAATTTGGCATGTAGCCTACAAAGGTTTTTTGGGCTAATTTGGAATTTAGCTCATATTTAAGCAACACTAAATATTTTTGCAAATTTGGCATGTATTAGGGATTTAGCAGTTATACTACAAATTTTCATAAATGTAGGTCAACATGAGCACTCTTTATAAGTTCTTGGCTGAAACTTCTCCAGTCTTTTAGCAAATGTAAAAATTTGCAATTAGTTTTTGCATTTTCAGCAAATCCCTTCAGCAATTGAAGTGAATTGCATTACCATTTTTAGCAAAAAGGATCTTCAGCGATTATTTTCAACAAAAGCATTCACACTAGCATTATCACAGCTAATGCAACTTTTCTAGTTTGCAATTTATATTGTAATTTAGAACATCAGACCCTGGGATTTCCTGAATTATATTTTAGATTCTGTGTTTCACAGTTGAAGTTTATCTGATGTCTCTCATCTTTAAGTGGGTCGAAGTGTCCAATTAGTGCTTTTCTGCTCCTCGGAATGTACAGGATGATTAAAAAGGGACATGCAAAACACCGTTGTTGTGGAGGAGTGCTTAGGTTTATTTTTTCTTTTGTTCTTTTGTTCAGGGAATTCCGACTGAACATGGAGGTCAGCTCAGATGCAGCCCTGGTGCTGGGCTTTGAGCTGCTCCTGGCCAGGATGGAATGTCGTCTTCTGTTAGAGCTCCTGGTCAAAGATCAGCCGGGACCACAGGTCTGATTCCTATTATTTTAGTGTTTGTCAAAACATTTCAGGAAACCAATCAGCTGCCCTCCACCATGTGACAGTTCTGATCTCCACTGCAGGACTGGTTAGATGTTCTCCAAAGAGTTCAGCCCACAAAACCTCTGGAAGAAGAAAAGAAGAACACATCAGAGCAGAAGAAGGAAGAGAAGCTCAGTGATAAAAACGAGGTACAAAGAGAAAACTGCTTAACAAAAAGGATGATGGTCTTGGTGACAGGAGGGGGGATCAATCCTCACTTCACATTCATAAGTGTGGTAGTAGCAGCAGAAAAGGAAAGATTGGATTAAGGAGAAAGAATGTGGTTTGGTTCTGGTCTGGAAACTCTTGCCCAGTTTGTTTTTACTCTTTCTAAGATCTTGATGATCTCTGGACTTAAACATATGGTTGAAAATTGTTTAGTGGATTTAGAGAAGGTAATTGTGGTGGGCTGCTGAGCTCCAAAAGCCTCGCCCCCTCAGAGGATATTTTGGAAACAGAGACATCAGATCAACATGAAAAAAGGCTTTTTAAGACATTTAGGTTGTGGTATTTTGGTTAAAATCTTCATAATCATCATTAAAACACTAATAGGAACGTTTTTTTAATAAAAAAAAAAATGTCATAAGGAGACTTTAAATTAACTTGCATTTAAAAAGTTGTTGCATGTGTTTTTCTTGCTGGGACCATAGACTGTAGAATCGGTGGACAGCTCGACCCCTCCCTTCTTGTGTTTCAAAAAGAAGCCAAAATCCCATAGAATTCTATCCACCTTATTCCTACGCCCCATGAGCCTTTGCGTGAATTATGGGTGAAACTTCCGGTAGACGCCGGAACTTGCATATATTTACGTTACAACTGTAGAGCCGACAGCACAATTCCTTTTGATTTGGATCTATAACTATATATAAATGTGAAAAAATCAGCTGTCATGTCTTAAAAGTGGCGACCTAACAACTCCGGTGCTGCTAAAATTGAGGGATTGGAGGATGACCTTAAAAAACATAACATTTAGTAGCATTTTTAGCTACTGTTTTTAGCTACTTTCTCAATTCAGCTGCAGCAGGTGGTGAAGCTATGAACAATCTTAAAAGTTCACCTCATAATTCTTTATTCATGCCTATTTGTGCTAAAAGTTCACCTCATAATTCTTTATTTATGCCTATTTGTGCTAAAAGTTCACCTCATAATTCTTTATTTATGCCTATTTGTGCTAAAAGTTCACATCATAATTCTTTATTTATGCCTATTTGTGCTAAAAGTTCACATCATAATTCTTTATTTCTGCCTATTTCTGCCAGAGTTAGCACACAGTGCCGATCAATTGTAACGTTATCTCTTCACGTGCTTGTGTTTACATGCTGCGGGATGCATCGCGGTGGAGCTTTAGCCCGTTTCATGTTTTGACAAAGTCAGCTGCGGTTTAAACAGGTAATTTTTGAATAGCTGATACCAGGAAATGCAGCAATTACACACGGATTATCTTAACTTCTCTTGTGACACTGCTGTCAGCAGCGCGGTTAAGCTAGTTTCATATTCGACACTCGTCACACATTCACTAATGAACGGCAATATTTCTCAATCGCCTTTAATAAAAAACACCACAAATGTTTTTCCTGAGAGATAATAAAACAATCAACATTTCACATCTCTTTCAGCAGCAGCTCGGGCAAAGCGCTCCGGCTCCGCCCACATTGCAGCGGCGTTTGCGGTGGTCTGCTCGTTACGTGGATCGTGAATAATGAAAACGAGTCATGTGAAACATTGATTGTTTTATCATCTGTCAGTAAAACATTTTTGGTGTTTGTTTTTAGCAAAGGCGTTTGAGAAATATCGGCGTTCATCGCTGAATGTGTGACGAATGTCGAATATGAAACTAACTTAACCGCTGCTGTCAGGTCTCTGCAGTACCCGGCGTCTCTTCTTCTCTGGTGTTCTGGAGTAACCCGACCATAATGTTGGATACGGATTTAATTTAGTTTGGTTGTTACTACAACTACGAGCTGCAAAACATGCGCCTGAACTGCGCAAAGACATTTTTGAAAACTTTGAGGGAATAAGTAAAACACGCTTTTAAAGTTTGTATGCACCGCTAAAGCTAACAAAACCGCCAACTTTCAGTGGAAACAAATAGAGCCGTGCTATTCCGGAAGTTGCACACATAATCCATTTTACATGAGAGGCCCCCGGAATAAGGTGGATAGAGAAATAAACAGCTGCTGCTCAGTCATTCTATTTGTCTCAAGAGACGGAGGTAAGGTATTTCCTATGTGTGATGTCACACCCCACTTGTCCAGGGATAAAATATATGACCACTAATCTATGGTTGGAAGTCTGACATTTTCCAAACAGAAACCAGTGTTTAAAAACATAATTATGACATCTCTTGAAAATCTCAGAAAATTGGATTAAAGGAAGGCTGAGCAAAATGGCCAAAAAAAAAAATCTCAGATTTTTTAACACCAAATTTGATTTCCATTTTCCTTTTTTTTTTCATTTTCCCTTTACTTTCTTAAACAAAAAAATCAAATGTTGGAATATATTTAACAAAAACCTTTATTTTAACATCTGCTCTGGGAGTTGACCTAAATTTAAAGTGAAACCAAATATAAGCTGTAAAACTGCTTGTAGATTAATGTGGCAGGCTGCGCTGCCATCGTAAACAAGAACATTATTAACACAAAATGTTTGCAGCTAGAGGTAGAACATAATATTTCATAAGTTTACACAAGAGCGGGATTTCCAGTGACGTCTGAGAGAAGAAGAAGAAGCTTGATATGATCCTCAAAATTAGCCAAAAGGAAAAAATCTGCACACATTTTGTTCCGAGTCAAAGCGCTGCTCGCGAGCCTCGTTACAGCATGGCAGGGGATGAGAGCACCGAGTAACTGATTCTGCTCAGCTGTGTGTTTGGGTCAGGTTCCTCTGACAAGATTCTTTTGGAGAGGAAATGCTGTGTTTATTACCAATCCTTGGACAGACTAAAGGTGAGGATATTTTGAGCGCTCTTCTGATTTCTTTTTTTTTTAAGAAAAGCGCATCAGCTAGTCCCGACCTTCCAGTGATCCACGGCAAAGTGAGATACCTGTCTGGTGGGAAAGTGCCTGAGAGGTTTCTGAGCCTTCTGGCTGACATCTGCACATTACGGGAAAACAAGGGAAAAGATCAACCAGAGCTGAAAGACTCAGCCTGGATCATCCAACTGGCCCTTCTCACAGACATCACCGGCCACTTAAAAGCTTGGAACCTGCAGGTCAAAGGGAGATGCAAGCTTCCAAGTGATACAATGTGAGCTGTGAGAGCATTTCAAACCACAATAAGAGATCTATGGATACCTGATGAAAAACACAGTCACTTCCCAAAACTCAAGGAGCACTTTCTCACTCTGCATTTGTGGAGGTTTTGAATGAGCTGAAAGGAGAATTTGAATGCAGGTTCAGTGATTTTAATGAACACAAGGAACGACCCGGTCCTGGATAAGAGCAGCAGAAGATGGATGAATGATTCTGATCTACGCAGACTGGAATTTCTGATTACATGTATCTCATTTTTGAGGTTAAAATTCAATAATCTCTAAGCTATTTTGTTTAAATAGATTTCTTCTTCATCTTGACAGGCATCCAAGATCTTGAACAGCTGGCCCTTAAAACCTCAGCAGAAGTTTCCGCGCTACTGTCTCGGTGCAGATCAGTCAATAATGGAGATGCAGAGAACCTATCCCGACCTTGCCTTTAGGGGGCGCCCTCTGCATCAGGAACAGCTTCACAAGAAATCACTTTGCCTTTCTGAGAGATCTGAGGGAGATGCTGCTGTGGTCCTCAGCCGAGAGGATGTTGGTGAGACAGACAAAGACATGAACAGTGGTGAGATTTGCATAGGTGGGGCCACCCTCCCACCAGACTCAACTGGCAGCAACGGGAATGAAGAAAGAGTGGATGAGGCAATCAGTGACACTCCAGCCATCTCCTTGCACATCACCCTGAGAGCTGGGCAGCCAACAAACACAGGCTCCAGGTTGGACAGACCTTGCTTCTCTGCAGAGCTCCCTGCAAGGGTGCAGCAGCGGCCAGGTAAAGATTGTGCTCAGGTTCAGTTCAGTTACCTGGAGATATAGCCCCCACACCACTGATTTAATTTTTTATGTTTACTCCTAAAGGAGAGGGGTTGTTCTCCCTGATTATAGCTCTATTCATTGTTGAGCATGGGCCTCCCTGACTCACTTCATGCAGTTCAAGTACAGATGAGCATTTTCTCTGAAGCAACTTAATGGTCAGATTGAAGCGTGGTCTCAACTGGTATTCGCCCCCTCCCCATTGAAAAAAACCCCTGAAGGGTACAAATGTCAGAATGAATAGAGAACTGGCATAGCATAGGGACTCAGTGGTCTGGGTCCCAATGCTCACAAGCTACCTGGCGGACAGCGTAGCGAGCTCCGCTGCCCAGTGAGCCAGACTACTGAGTGCCCCCCCAAGCCAGTACGGGCATACAAAGGTGAGGCCACCATGGAACCCACGGAAAACCCACCTGGGGTCCACCAATTCAGCCCAAACGTAAACCCTATGGAGCCCACATTGAAATGTTCGCCGGGGTGTATTCTGCTTTTGCCCAACAGAAGCTGGAACATGTTCTGGCAACCCTGCAAGCCTAGCAGGTCAAGAAAATGGATGGCAGTTCAAAATAAGAGTCCTTGCATCAATCAGCCATTTTGGATTTGTATTTTAACCCCTGACTGAGTCACTGAAAACGCCATGTGCCAAAGCTGAGTCTCTGGTTCACCTGCTAAAGTTCAGATTTTTGAACTCTAACAAGACAGTAAACTTAAATCTTGTATTAAATATGTTTTCCTAATACTTTCCTTCTTGGAATTGTAATTTTTCATAAAATTAAATTTGAAAATCCTTATAGTCACTTAGCATCTTCTAAGCTGTTGCAGAGAAGAAATCCTATAGCCACCCCCGCAGTCACCTGAAAGAGAATGTGACCTTCCCCACACTTTCAAACAAAGAGATCCCAGCCAGCAGGGCCAAGTGGGCACCACATGGTTTAAAAATGGGCAGAAAATGTGGGCCCCTATTGGGTTTGTCCGCAGTTTCCATGGTGACCCCACCTGTGTTAGCCCACATTGGCTTAGTGGATACTCAGTGGGTAGGCCTATGCTATCCTGCTCCCTGGTGGACAGTGGAGCTCACTACAGCAGCGCTCACTAGCATACTACAGAGGAGTTTGCTAGCATGCTACAGAGGAACTCGCTAGCTTTCTACAGAGGAGCTTGCTAGCTCGCTAAAGCGGAGCTCGATACCATACTACAGCGGAGCTTGCTATCTCGCTTCAGCAGAGCTTGCTGGCATGCTACGGTGTCCACCAGGGTCTGGCTAGCGTAGCGAGCGAACCCACTGAGTCCCTATTTAAGTCAGTGTGGGCAAACACAGGTGACCACGGAAACTGCAGACAAACCTAACTGGGGCCCACATTTTCTGCTCACTTTTAAACAATATGAGGCCCACTTGGCCTTCGTGACTGGGATGGGACTAAAGAGAAGAAAATTAAGAGTTTTATATTCACCTATACTAAAAACACCTACATTTTTACAGACCGACAAAGGGACAGGAGGATGAAAGCAGCTCTTCAAACCTTGTGCTCCTCAGATGAAGATGAGAGGGACTTCAGGGAGTTGGTGAAGAAGATGGATCAGCCCACAGAGGAGAAGAGGAGGGAGGACCATCCAGTTAAAGACAGGAGGCTCGGAGAGGGGAAGTCCAGCTCAGAGGAAAGCCTCCTGGAATCTGCCCCATCTGCTTGCAGACTGCAGCCACAGCAGAACCTGATCACTGCAGGGCGGCATGCAGGTTTAAGGAATCCATTGGACTTTGTGCAGGGAGCAGCAGAAAAGTTGGCGGGTCAGGAGGAAAAAGAGTGCATAGTTTTTCTATAGTTTTACATTAAGATCTGGGCTGCCACAATTAGTCGACTAATCGTCTATTAAAAGTCGATTAATTGACTAATTTAATAGTCAATTAGTCGTTACTTTATTTTATAAGGAGCCAGAGTGTAGTAAAGTTGAACAAATTTGTGACCGTTCAGCACCAAAAAATGTACTGGTACTTCTTTCATTATTTGAGTCAGTGAGACCAGAACTTTATCTTTAGTGAAAAATAGTTCCTCATTACAGATGCCGACCTCATTAGAGAGATCAGGAATATACTTTCCATCAAACTCATTTTGACTGGTGACCTTTGACCCTATATACCCCTTATATATAAAATTGATATTAAAATGTTACGTCATCTTGAGGGGTGGGGCACCTGTCAAAATGAGAGTGATGGAAAGTATTCCTTGTTTCTTTCTCTCTCAAACTCTCTTGATTTTGTTTTAATACCAGAAACTAATGAAGGACAGATGTTGCATGATTCATTAAAAGTTGAATAAACTATTATTTTAATTGTCTTTATTTTTAGTTAACTTAAAGCTAATGATGGTTAAGATCTGTGCTTTACATCCACTTTGTACATGATCCGATTAGTCGATTAATCTGAAAAAATAATTGTTGATTAGTCGACTATCAAAATATTCATTTGTGGCAGCCCTACGGAGAACATTTTGTGTTAGAAGCAGAAATGAACTTGCTGCACATTTTGAGAACAGCAGCAGACATGTTAAACCCCAGCCTGAGCAGAGTGACCAGGGGTCCTATTTCGACAACTTTGCGCAGATTTCAGCAAACATTACATACACACAAATGAAATGAATGAAAATGTGCAAAACAATTTTCAGGTTTATAAAACCGTGGGTGTGAGTTTTCACACAGAGCTCACACAGAAACACCATTCTTCAATCAGATATGCATGATTATACAGTACATGTGATGTTCTGCCCCACACATTAGTTCATAGGTCTATCATATAATGAGAAACTAATAGAAACTCTTAGTTTTTTGAAAAGCAGTTATGGTTGGTCTATCACAAAACAGATTATGGAAATGTAAATTAAGTGGCGTTGGTGTTCTGAAGGGTGGAATGTCAGGTTTTTCTGTGTGAGTGACGAGAATACATTATTGGGCCCCCGCCTCTTCAGCCACAGGGGACGGGGCATCATGGTGCTTTTAAACCAGTAACCCTGTTTCAGACGCAGATGCTGTTAATTGTTTAAACATAAAAATGTGAATTTAAAACATTCTTTCTGTATATTTTTGTAGTGTGATGTAATAAAGGAACAATGAAAGGCGTAACAGCTGCTCCTTACTGCCACTTCTTGAGGTTTTCATCTCAGAGCTGCTGATCTCATTGGTTGTAACTTAATTTATTGTATTACAGAATTACTCATTCCTGTTCTATCATATCTACCACTAACTTAATATTTGGTAACAAAATTTTTTGTTCAGAGTAAAAATGTGTGTCACATTAGTCTGTGTGAGTCATGTCTGCAACAATGATTAATATATCTATTTTTCCATCAAAATTCTCCAATTCTTGAGAAACCATGCCAGTCTCCATTCAATGTTGATTGTGTGTTACAGGTAACACACTGCTGACAAATGAACAGATTTTTCCTTTGTGCAAGAATCTAATCAACTGAGCTTGTAAATGCTGATTACCCAAGCTCAGAAAGGAGGAGGATTGATTGATGAAGTTCAATAGTATGACTGGCTTATAAACTTGACAAAGTGAAGTAGCGTGTGTGTGTGTCTGCTTGTTGTGTTTCCTGGGGTAAATTCATAAACTAAAAGTATTAGTCCGTGTTTCTGCTAAGAGGAACTGATCTCTCCTTCTCCTTTTTTTCTCCCCAAACCATGTACACACGTAGGCGGGTATTTCTACAAACGCATATCTGCTGACCTCCGTTTTATAAAAAGTGTTGCGTCCACACATGATCGTTTTAAAAATAATTCCATCCACACATCCCCGCATACTTGCGCTCTTGGACACGGTTATGAGCTTGCCACAACAGTAGTTAACGGTGTTTCCATTAATCTCCTAATGGAAACACCACAATTTCGAAAAAAAATCGCATTTTTCGAAAAAAAAAGGTTTTGCGCTTAGAGGAAGTGGTATTTGGGGCGTATCGAAACAGACATTTTTCGCAAAACTGTAATGGAAAGACTTTTTTCGAAATAGATGCGCCTCTTTGTCTGTCCTGAGCGCAACACAGCGGGCGGCAGGAGAGATCAAACAGCGTCACGGCTTCATCTCCAGCTACACTTCTGCAGCTTGGAGCCTGAAGTTGCTGAAGTCTCGTTTGAGGAAAAGTGCGAGTGCAGGGACAGAAACTTAAATGGATCTCGTCATGTTTTTAAACAGAAAAAGGTCCAGCAGCTTACTTGCTGGAATGGTTATTTTTTTTTAAACCGCTGAACAGGTTTCTCACCTGATTCTGTCAATAGACTCTGCAGGGCACACGCTCTCCAGACAGAGCTGTGACGTCACCGCAATGCTCCTTTTTTAGTGAATCAAATAAAAAAACACTTGTTCCCATTCATCGTCGTGCTTATAATGACTTATCGCGTGAGTCGGGTTGTGCTTACTTAGGGCTGCCACAAACGATTATTTCAATAGTCGACTAATCTCCGATTATTTTTTTCGATTAGTCGACTAATCGGTTTGTCCGGCGACTGGATGTAAAACACACATCTTAACCATAATTGACTTTAAATTTCAAGTGTTTAAGCTATATGCTAACTAAAAATAAAGACAATAGTTTATTAAGTCTTTTAATGAATCATGCAGGTGTAATGGTTGCCATTGAATGCCAGTTGTAACCATGATTCTCGTGTTAACCGAGTTGTTTTGAGCTGGGTTTAATCCACGTTAAGAGGTCATGAGTTGTTTTTATTTTGTAAGCCACAAAGGACAGGACGAGCGGGACTGTGGCCGAGTGAGTGAAAGGACTCCTGATTTTCTTGAATGGAGACAGGTGCGCAGGAGGGAGGTGTGTGGCTCAGCAGATGCCGGCAGAGCCGCCAGCAGCACGGAGCGGATGATTACGGTGTGGAGGAAGTTTGCCGTCTCTTTGTGGATTGTACCGTCAAAACATTTTTTGAGAGGTTTTTTTCCCTGAGTTGGATTATCTTCTTCATTTTTTTCCCAATCATCATTTTCCTCGTGGAAAGGGTTTCATAAAGCGGATGAAGCGGCTTTCCCACAGTCACGTGAGCTGGACAGACTTTATTTTTTTTCTCTCTCTTTCCTCGCGTTGTCATAACTGTGGGACTTGGGGTTTGGACTAAGGGGAACATATTTATTTGTATTTTGTGCGTGTGGAATATTGGGGGCTTGTTGTTATTGGGTTGATTGGATTTGTGAAGCACCTTCTCATATGAATATAAATAACATGGGATTACTTAAAGGCATTTGTCTGTGTTAAAAATATCTCTTTCGCCTGCATTGAACAGTTTTGAGGTAAAAATAAAATTTAAAAGTAAAAACAAATATTTTAATGTGGACGATTCCTGAGCGGGATTCGAACCCATAACCTTCTGTATGTGAGTCCGCAGCCATAACCACTTGACCATCTAGTGGCGGAATCTGGAATGCATGTCAAACTTAAATTTAAACATGACATTCTGCATTGCGAAATCAGGAAGTCATTCTTGATGGTTTAAAGGCATTTGTCTGTGTTAAAAATATTTCTTTCACCTGCATTGAACAGTTTTGAGGTAAAAATAAAATTTAAAAGTAAAAACAAATATTTAATGTGGACTATTCCTGAGCGGGATTCGAACTCATGACCTTCTGAATGTGAGTCGGCAGCCATAACATCTTGACCATCTAGTGGCGGAATCTGGGATGCATGTCAAACTTAAATTTAAACCTGACATTCTGCATTGCGAAATCAGGAAGTCATTCTTGGTGGTTTAAAGGCATTTGTCTGTGTTAAAAATATTTCTTTCACCTGCATTGAACAGTTTTGAGGTAAAAATAAAATTTAAAAGTAAAAACAAATATTTAATGTGGACTATTCCTGAGCGGGATTCGAACCCATGACCTTCTGAATGTGAGTCCGCAGCCATAACCAATTGACCGTCTAGTGGCGGAATCTGGAATGCATGTCAAATTTAAATTTAAACCTGACATTCTGCATTGCGAAATCAGGAAGTCATTGTTGATGGTTTAATCGACTTTCTGTGTGAATTATTAACACTGTTTTTTTTATTTAATTTCTTTGAGGGATAAACAAAAGAACAAATTATAACATTGAATGCACCCATGCCTATAGAAGGGTGTTGTGACGCCCCCTCTAGAGAGGAGGAGTGATCGTTACAGATGGTGGCCAGTATGGGGACCGCATTCAATGTGTAAAAAAAAAGAAAAGAAAAAATATAAAAAACATGTTACATTTAATGATTTAACCATTCGCCCTTTGAGTAATACTGAGTTTGTAGGAACAATAAACACTGTCCTGAAGGGTCCGGCTCGGAGCTGGTGGCTCGCGGCCCGTGGAAAAATTAACAACTGAGATGAGTTTAAAATAGCTTTCCTGGAGGCTTTCCTGCCCTCAGATTATTCGTCAGAAATAGAGGAGCAGCTTCGCCAAAGTGTTCAAACTCCAACTCAAGCCTTAAGAGACTTTGCATATGATCAGCGGGCACTCTGTCTTAAATGGCGGCCTGATATGCCAGAAGCAGAGATTGTGCGGCGCATTCTGGACGCATGCAATCCCAGACTAGCCAGCGGTCTGCGGGGCATAGTTTCCACAGTTGAACAGTTGGTTGACGTGGGTTCCCTCATAGAAAAAGACTGGAGTCACACTAAAGACTATTGGAGCCGTGTCAAGCAGACCAACCCCACAGACCGGTCATCAAAAAGAACAACTCGGAAGCCTGGTCAAGGGCTGGGTCGTGGACAGGGTGCAGATGTGGCCGCAGTGCAAGGCACCCCAACTCTTCTGGTGGTGCCGGTGGATATATGTGGACACAAAGGAGATGCTGTGCTGGATACAGGCTGCACATACTCCCTGATGAGCTCCTCCCTGTGGAATGACATTTAAAAAGGCTGGTGAGACATTAGGGTCAAATAATAATCTCAAGTTTGTCAAGGCTAACGGACAAGAAAACAAAGCCCTGGGAAAAGCTAACCTTCTGCTCACCCTAAACAATGTCCATTACCATGTCTGCGTTTACATCCTTGGAAAAAATCAGTTATGTATGCCTCTGCTTCTCGGCCTGGACTTTCTGTGTACAAGTCAGCTTACTTTAAAACCCCATATTGGAAAATATATAATGACTGGGGGCAAAGAGTACGCATTCCTGCGGAAAACCAGAGAGACTCTGGCATGGAGCCGTGTGGAGCCGTCCGCGTACTAGCTGTTGAAGACTCGAGTAACAACCAACCTGCTTCACTGCTTTTGGAGGCTCAACCTGAGGTGGTCTGGTCACTGCTGCAGAAGTGGTCTAAAGTTTGGACTACCAACACAGGGAATACCAACGTTATCAAACATCACATCCTGACAACAGATGAGCTTCCTGTGCGGAAAAGAGCCTACAGAGTGTCCCCTCAAAAACAAGCTGTTATCGACGAACATCTCGATAACATGTTATCCAATGGCATCATAGAACCTTCATCATCGGCATGGGCTTCTCCAGTGGTCTTAGTCCCAAAGAAGTGCGGTTCACTCCGGTTTTTGCGTGGACTACAGGGCGCTAAATGCCAAGACACACCATGACTTCTACCCAATGCCACTAAAGCATGAAATTCTTGAATCCTTGCAGGGGGCCAAGTATTTTAGTTCACTCGACCTGCAAAGTGGTTATTGGCAAGTTGCCATGGGAGAGGACAGCAAGTATACAACTGCCATGATCACCCATCGAAGACTTTTTCAATTCCGGGTCATGCCTTTTGGTTTGCGCAATGCCGGGGCCACTTTTCAACGATTGATGGAACAAGTATTAGGAGACCTGAAACAACTGCTTTGGATATATAGACGACATCATTGTTTTTTCAAAAACCCAAGAACAACATCTGAAGGACCATTTGCTTTGCTCCACCGTCTCTACATTGAACAGTCATGCGATGAGCTTTCAGAATTACTTTTAGAACCAAAACCCTGCAGGATTTCCATGTATGAAGGCCACAACTCTTTTTTTTTTCGACTCTGAAAATTTCAGTTTCAAAACTTTTGGCCCCATTATGGCGCATTGGGGCGGGGCTAAGACGAAGGACCAATGAAAATCGATGAGGGTGGTAATTTCAGTCTCTAGACTTAGACTTTGCTTTATTAATCCCTTTGGGATGGCACCCTAGGGGAAATTAAGGCAAAGTCCAAAGAACACTCCAGGCCAAAAATAAAAACATAACACGCAGGATTTAAAAAAAACCTGGCAAGAGAGACAAGAAAGCTGGGGCCCGTTTCAAGAAGCAGGTTCAACAAATTTAGAGTTCAAACCTGAACTTAGAGTCACTGGACTCTAAATTCTCAAACTCAGGGTTTTCGGTTTCAGAACAGCTGAAAATGTTTGATTCAATCAACTTGAAGTTGTTAGAACCAGAATCAGGTGCGAGCGTTGCGACCACAAAAAGCCCAAATCAATGGAGCAAAGACAGTACGATTCACCATGGCAACGGGAGAAAACACCTGAGTTTTGTACTTCCGGCGGCGGAAATTGATAAGTTCCTTCAAGCATATGCAACTATAGGAGCGCATTTTCTGTAGAAAAGCGACACAGCTGCAGTGGTGTCCTCTACCAAATCCTCTACCGACGTAAATAACATTTCCTCTGGATTAATCAGCCTCTTCTCTACATGATCTTCTATGAATGAATGTCATTTTGGTTTCTGCGTGGTGGAAATGTGACGTCTCTAACGTGAATGTTCTCTACATGTTAATGAGGAACTCATATTTGATCTTCCTTCACTTTAAAAAGGGGCGGAGACCGCAGAGAACTCTAAGTTTCCTGAAGAAAACCTGCTCCAGACCAGGTTACGTTCACAGACTCAGTTACCATATTGATTGATTCTGAGTTCAGCTTAACCCACTTGAAACGGGCTTGGTTTAGACCACTTTCACGGGTTTGAGTTATCTCTCTTTCTGAAGCCGAAAACTCAGAGTTTTGGTGAATTTGGAGTTCACAAACTCAGAGTTCCAACAAAACCTGCTTCTTGAAACGGGCCCCCGGTGCATAGAGAGACAAAACAAAGGTAGGAAAGTGAGGGGAGGAAACCATGAAATAGAAAAGGGAGGGAAAAACAATAAGGCACAGGTGAAACCCATTAAGGAGGAGTGATCAGCCCAGGGGGAAAACCATAGACTTAATTAATATATAATCCCTCGTTTTCTATTCAGTATTGCTGTAAAATTATTTCCAATTGTTTGACCTTTCCAGCAATTGTGGGTGGGCTCATAATTGTCCTTTGTGATTAAGAAAAAATAATTTATCTAATTGCTTGTTTGTGACAATACATAAATAAACACACTCAAACAAAGTATGTGGCAATGTACATCTTTTGTGAACTTCTTTATTTTGCTTACATGTTTATTTCACAGGCTTTTTTCAGAATTTGCCACTTCAAACTCAAATTATATATACATTTTTGTCCTCTAGATGTCCTCCTAGAGCAAATAAAGCTTCATAAAGCATTCCACTGGAGTGAATTAATTGGATTACCTCCGATAATGCTAGTGTGAATGCTGTAATCTGAATTTGGCCGCTGAAGACGGTCGTGCTGATAGTTGAAGATGCTGAAATTCATGGCTAAAAACGCAGACGTTGAAAATTGAAAACGCTGAAGCTGATAGCCAGCTAAAATATTAGCTAAATGCCAAATTAACCTAAAAAACTTAAAAAAATAAATAAATAAGTAAGTTAGCCAAAAAGCTAGCCTGTAACTGACAAATTAGCTGAACTCCAAAATAGCCTAAAAAAGGGGGGGAAAAAGCCAAAATTAGCCAAAACAGCTAGTGTGTAAACATTAGCTAAACTCCAAAACAGCCTAAAAAAACTTTATAAAGCCTAAATTAGCCAAAACAGCAAGCATGTAGCGTAAATATTACCTAAACTCCAAAACCGCCCATAAAACTAAAACAAGGAGTATATAGCAGGAATGTCAAATTAATTCGCACAGGGGGGCAAAATCTAACACCTTAGGTCGAACAGGATAAACATTTATTGAACACTCTAAAACGGCAGTTTTAAAACTTTAAAACCATAACTTTTTAACATAATTAATGAACTAGATATATAGCATTACCTGAGATACCTGAAATTGGCCACTGAAGATGCTAGTGCTAGCAGCTGAAATTAAAAGCCTAAAAAAATAAAATAAATAAATAAAAAATTCAGTTAGCCCCAAAAAATAGCTAAACTTCAAAATATCCTTAAAATCTGAAAAAGGTCTAAATTAGCTAAAACAGCTAGCGTATAAATATTAGCTAAACTTCAAATCAGGGTAAAAGACACAAATGAAAAAAAGCCAAAATTAGCCAAAACAGCTTTTTAAAAACGTCACTTTCCAACATAATTATTAATAATAAAAAGGTAGGAATATTATTCCAGAATAAATCAACTTAAACCTTAATTAATTTTCAATATTTTACGCTCCATAGAAATATATATTAAATAAATACATTTGTCAAAATTATACAAGTTAAAAATAAGCGCAAGATAACATCAGGCCTTTAATAACAATAAAATAAAATGAACTGATGGGCCGGATATAGTTACTGGAGGGCCGGATCCGGCCCCCGGTCCTTGACTTTGACAAGTGCTTTATTCAGTCAATGGCTGTATTCCACGGTCTTCCTCTGAGTTAAGAAGCCAGCGTTGTGCTGCCCAGGATGGGACAAAACATTCTTCCAGAGGCAAGAACCCTGGATTTACACAAACGGGCTCATCGACTGAAATGTCTTCTTTCTGCTACTTTTCCTTTCTGCTAATGTGCAACTATCCGGCTTGGGTGCCGAAAGAGTTGCCACTTTTTAGTATGCCGAGCCAAAACAGCCGATTTTTCAACGCTATCTTGCTGCCAGCATCCAACACAGGCTTTTAATCCGTTTATCACGGCTACCGCGATGTTTTACCTTCATGGTCTGTCAAATCTCGCGAGATCAGTCTGGCGTTACCCCATTTTCCAGCTGTCGCTGTGTTGGCTGGTATTCCCAATCCACCAAGAGTCTCAAAAAAGGATTTTTAAGACAAAGCACCGCCGTTTAGGATTATATACTATTATCATTTGGTTAAACGAACCCTAAATGAGTACAATTATCCTGTGAATGGCAATGGAAGTTGAACTATGAGGTAAGAGAAGTGAAAGACTGAGCGGATTTACTAGTAGCTGACGTTAGCTCAGTACCAGTTAGCCCGCCTGCTAGCCTTACGGGAAGGGCAGGTTCGGGTCATTTCAACAATATTTAATTCAGTAGAGGTGAGGTGTGACTTTTGCGCTATCAGGAACGGTGATGGCTTTGAGTGTGTGGCCGTTTTGGAGCCAGCCAAAGCTGGATGATGGTGCATTCACAACACTTTTTGGAGTTAGCTTGGACGCTACATCAAAATCACAGCCTCGGGACTCCATCGTTGAGCTGACGCTCACGTCCACCCTCCGCAGACTCGCACTCGGGTGTGCTTGAGGCGGAGAGGAGATTGATGGACAGGACTAGCTAGAGCGGGAGTACAGACCGGAAGGGCCCCGTGGGGCGGAGAGTGTTTCTGCAATCCTAGCATTTGGAAGTGTCGTTTCAGCTAGCCGGTGCTCCTCTCACTGTCCCTTTACGTCGTCGTGCTTTTCCGAGGTCACTGTGGGAAGACAAGAGACGCCTCGTCAACCGGAGATCCAGCTGAAGCTTTCAGGAAGTGAGATTTATCTTTCCTGTTACTGTACAGACCGCAGGCCATTTCTGGAGCCGTAGCCTTCTCTATCAGCTCTCAGAGATCAGGATGCCCGGTTACCATGGTTACATGGATGCTGACCAGTTTATCTATCTATTTATCTGTGTCTTTCAGACGTGTAAAATTTCAAGCTAGCATAGGCTAAAAAGCATAAACCCGATATGTTTTTAGCATTTATTTCCTTTTCTGAATATGATATAAATGTGAATAAAAAGTGAAATTTTTACCTCTTAAATACAATGATTTCAGTTTTGTTGTCAAACAGATAGGTTTGCTGACATTGGTTTTGCTAAATGGGTTCATAGTCAAAGCACAACTTTACTGTGTGACTACTGAGTGACTTTGGTGCAAATGTATATAATCCTCTGCTGCAATATTATTTTAGTAAAGTGTTTGCTGAAATACTTGTTATTCTGACAGTTTGCCATGCATTGTTTGTGCACATCTATGGTTTATGTCAGTTCTATTTATGCATACATACACACAAGTCTGCATTGCTGTTAGAATACTGGAGGATGATGGCACAGAGGCTCCAGGGAGGGATGGAGTTGTGAAACTTTGGAAAGCACAGGGATCAATTTAGCTGCTTACCTATAAGCCCCACTCCACCCTGCAAAATCTTGTTCTACAGTGTTTTATGGTGTTTCCATTCTGAGACTGTGCATTAGGGGTGTAACGGATCAGAAGCCACGGTTCATCACACTTGTGTACCGCAGACTTCACCAACCTCCACCCCCCGCGCGTAATTAAAATCAATTGCATAATTGAAATCAATTGTCCGTTCACATCGAATGCAGTTCACGTCAAATTCATGTAAATCGTCTTTGTTTTAACAAGTGCTAAAGTAGCTGCTTGGCAGCTCTCCAAAAATGTGAGAATTTGAAGCTTCCGCTCCCATGAAAAACTTTTCTGAACTTTATCATGGAGGACCTGAATGGTGAAATAACAGGTTAATTGAATTTTAAGAGCTGAGGAAAAGTATCGGTAGACATCTCCATGTCTGGTTCAGAAAATCCCCCCCTTAGGATCCACCATAGCAGCAGCTGTCCCGCACAGAAGAAAGCCACTGCTCCATAACAGGGACGCGTGCAGTCAGGGGACAATAGTATGGCAAGCGAAAGGGATCGTAAATCGCCAGCAAAAGGGGGCACGGCAATGCCATGTTTTACAAATAACAATTAGTTAAATGTTCCAGGGGTTAGTTTCAATAAAATAATACCAAAAAATAATTTTAAGTTTAATTTTAACTGATTTATGTACGATTTAATTCGGACATCAGTGTTTTAGGAGCACTCCAGATAGGTTTGGTATTTTCAACACTATTTTTAAGCATTCTTTTCTCTCAGTTTTTTTACAGTTGATCTAAAGACATGTAAATGTAATCAGAAACTACATGCTATATAATCTTGTGTTCAAAGTTTAAAGATGTTTTGTTTTAATAAATAGGCCTCAATGAACAAACATTATTAAATATTAGTTTTGAAGCTTTTCCAAAAATAATTTTTAGGCTTTTATCTTGTTTTTTGCAGTCCCCC
>NC_050526.1:1629173-1717970 GCF_002922805.2 Oryzias melastigma
TCCACACACACACACACACACTTTTTACTGATCCGAAAAATCATTCCAACTGAGACCATAAAGCCGTGACACAATACAAACCGTGAGTTTTGTGATCTGTTACACTCCTACTGTGCATCCAACCATGCTGACGAGGAGTTGATTGGAGATCCACCAGACGCCACTGGTTGGACAGGAAACAACAACAGAAATGTGTCATGCTTGTGGCCTGGAGTATAGCAACTATTCTGCTGTCTTTCCTGTCTGTCTTTAAAATAAACTCAGAATCAAGCTGGAGAGTCCAAGATACATAAAAACCTGAAATGGAGTAGATGCAAAAAGGCACGTCCTCGAGTCGCCTTATTTAACAAGTCTGTCTACTTTGAGGCTGGACTCCAAGTTTAATAAAATTCAACTCAAACAAAAACCTTTGGTGGCGTGTAGAACAAAACCATGGGGCGGATGTGGTACAGCAGCAGGGCGGGCGACTCCTGATCAGAAGATCGGGGGGTTCAATTCCTGCTTTACCCGGCCATGTGTCGAAGTGTCCTTTGGCAAGACACTGAATCCCAAATTGCCTCTGGTGGAAGGTGCTACTGTTTGGCAGCAGATCTGCCACCCGTGTGTGAATGGGTGAATGGGTCTGTGACTGTAAAGTGCTTTGGGCCTTTGAGGAAGGTAGAAAAGCGCTATAGAAGTATACACCATTAACCATATGATGGGAGACGGCTGCTGTTTCTCCTGGAAGTATAAAGTATGAAGTTTCAGTCTGTTTATCCAACAGCAGGTGGGGGAGTGGATGTGTATGAGAGAGGAAAACCTGAGTGGATGTGTTTTCTTTAGATGAGTGGGTTAGTCACGACTACGACGACTATTAAAATCATTGACTACTAATTTAATAGTCGACGCGCTGTTTTTATCTCAAAACTACAGTGCATGGTTTCTAATGCAGCATTTGCCATTATCTTTGACGCACATGCACAGTGGTACTAATCTGGTTCAGAAGTGATGTTGTAAGACTCAGGTACCATAACAACATGCCAACGGAGCTTGAACGTGGGAAACATGAGAAAGTAAAAGAAAAAAGTGTACAGTGCAATATCTGCAAGGCAGAACGTGTGTTCCACAGCAGCACTACGGTGATGAATGAACATCTGTCGAGGAAGCATGTTGTGACTGAGTCTGATGACAATGAAGAGGGATCATCGTCTAGGGAAGCTAAGCTAACATTATCAATCAATCAATCAAATTTATTTATAAAAAAGCGCTTCTCATACTTTGCGCAGCTCGAAGCGCTTTACATTAATTAGCGTAAAGTGTAATTGGCGCAAACAGAGAACAAACTTATGACTATTTACTCATATATAGCTGTAAATGTTAACATTAGTGATGACGATTTTATTTAGGGGTTTTAGGGGTGTTATACATGGATCATTAGCCACGGTTCGACACATAAACACCCACCGTCATTTAAATTACCTGTCCCTTCACACTGAATACAATCTGTACGTCAAATTCACAAACACGGTCTTTATTTTACCTTGGGTCAGAATTGTTGCTTGATGTTAACCTGAAGCTCTCGCTGCATGTGGGAGGAGCTTCCTTAAAAAACTTTTCTCGACCTCATCACGAAGGACCTGGATGTACTCACACAGCTTAAATGCAAACACCCCCCACGCTTGCATGTATTGTAAAAAAAAAAAGAAAAAGCATAGATCTGTTGGTAGTCAAAAATCTATGTAAATGAGGCAACCTGAACGCATTCTGCACAGGAGAGATGACTCAGAGGAGATTGATTGACAAGCTTGATGGCCAATCAGGACGCAGAACATAATGCACCGTTATAAATAAAAAAAAGAAGAAATAAAATTTTTAATTATTGTGAAATCATTTCCAATGGTCTTTTAATTAGGATTGTGCCATTTTTAGCCTAGATCAAAAAGCCTGTGCCATTTTTTTTTTTTTAGTCCATATTCTCTGAAACGCCGCTGAAGTTCATCAGAAATTCACCTCTGTTGGCCCTGAAGTAACACTCGGCTGACATCCCATCATCTCTTTGTTTATACTTTCACCCGCTACCTTACAGCTCCCCACAACCCCAGTTTAACCTGAAAATGTAGGGACAGTTCGAACTTAATACTAAACTGAAATGAATCAAAGTTTTGATTGTAAATGTCTGGGAAGATTATGTAAATGCTTGCATTGTTTTTCTGTCTTTTCAGGTGTCCTGTCGTGGCAAAAGACTGAGAACAGTATGGCGCAGTTCCCAACCACATTCACAGGTCTGTGCTTCGTGTATGTCATGTGTAAAAGCCTGTGCTTTAGTCTGTTAAAGTCTGTTAACACGGGTCTGTGTGGTTTTTTTTATGTTTGGATCGGTTCCTGAGTGTGTTTTTACATGTCTCTGCGTACATGTGGGTCTGTGCATGTGTGAGTGTAATTACGTGTGTTTCTGTTTATGTGTGTGTCCGTTCATATATGTGCTGTCATGCATGGCTGGTCTTGGGCTTAGGGCAGTGGTCCCCTCTGCGGCCCGGGCCGCAGACCCATTTGCCACCGGGCCGCAGAAGAATTTAGGGACGTTTTTTTTTTTTTTTTGAGTCAGAAATCTTTCATTTTGAAAATCAACCAGGTTTTCTCAATTATACTGAGCGCTAAAAGCAGTCCAGCGGCGTGTAACACGAGAAAAGTTGCATGTGTAAACCTTTCTCCGCGAATGGATGGGATTAGTGCAGCAACAGAAGAACAGACGGAAAACAGGTGATTCCCACACAACATACCTGTTTGCATAGATATCTGACTTTCCCGAACAAATCTAATCTTTAGAACGGTCATAGAAATGCTCAAACATGCTCGTCCATTCAGATACACATTTCAGAGTGCGCAGAGGCCGGTTCGGGGATGAGGATTTTATTTTATCTTTTTTTTGGCTCGGGAATGAGGAGAAAAGGAAGCAGTCACACGGCTCACGCAACTAAGCATGTGCAGGGGGAGGAATTAAATATTTTTTAGTTAAAATGTTGCACTTGAAGGTTTTGCTTTTCTGATGTTGGGGTAGAAACGATGTTGTTCAGTTGTTGTTGTGACGTTATGAGGACCCAGCTAATAAAGTTGTACATGATAACACAGTGGGGACCACTGGCTTAGGGCACCTAGGCCATAGCCTTGAGTGCCATCTTCTGGAGAGGGTACCAAATCTCAATAATTATTATTATGGCCTGCAGCAGTTCTGACTGCAAGGATTATATTGTTTGTGCAATTCTTTCTTACTACGCATTTCAGGAAAAAAATAACCTCCGCTACATATATTGGAATGTGGTTGGAGCAGTATTTTTAGGTTTTAAAAAAAGGCCTTTGATACTGTCAACCATGACATACTTCTGCATAAACTTAAAAAAATACAATTTTCTCAACAAGCTCTCAGCTGGTTTACATCATATTTGAAGTCTAGAATACAGACTGTAAAAATCAATGGCACCATATTGGCTCCTCTTGAATATAAAATGGGGATTCCACACGTTTCCATCCTGGGTCCACTGCTGTTCTGTCTTTGCATCGATGAACTCTCAAACATCTGCACAGAGGCTGAGTGTCAGCTGTACGCTGATGGCTGATGACGCTGTCATCTATGTCTCAGCAAAGACTCCAGAGAAGCCTGCAGAGCTGTTGAACAGGCAGATGATCAGTGTCTCTCAGTGGCTTGAAGATAACCATTTATCCTTAAATTGTTACAAACTGTTTCTATGTCCTTTTCAATGAAACTCACAGATAACTTTCAGATACAAATTAACTGTCAACCAATCCACAAAATTGATGAATTTAAATATCTGGTAGTGGTTTTAGATTCAAATTTAAATGATGACGCCCATATAAAGAAAAATAATAAAAACTGTTCGGACTAACATGAACTGTTTCCGTCTTTTTAAGATCTTGTCTATCAATTAATGGAGCTAAATTATATTTTCATGCAATGACCTTATCTATTTTTTTCTACTGTATTGTTGTCTGGAGCCAGGCCAATCAGTCAACAATGAAAGGTGTGGTTTCTCTTTTTAAACAAGCTTTAAAAGTGCTGGACCAAAAACCAATGAAATGGCACCACTGTAGGATTTTAGAAAAGAACAATTTCTTAAGTTTTGTAAATTTTATAAAGTATTCTTTTTTACATTAATTTTTAAATGTATGAATGGTCTTTCCCAAGAAATCATAAGCAACACAATTCAAAAATATCAAACCAGAGGAGTTACCACAAGAGGATCTGCTAATGGTGACTGCAGATTAGCCAAATGTAGAACATTTGGTCAAAACACAGTAAAAGGTCCACAGATCTGAAACATCATACCTGCCAAAGTAAAATCCCCCCAGATGTAAAACAATGTACTTGTAAAGTAAACCAATGGCTTAGGTCCAATCAAGCCTGTGAACATTATATCCATTGTTTTGCTAGTGTTTTGTTGTGACTGTTCTGGATTATATGTATTTTGCGTGTTGGTGTTTGCGTCTCTTGTTTGTTGCTTTTTTATTTATTCTCAGATACCTGATTTGCAAATTAGTTGTTAGCTAGATGGTCTGTGGATATAAAGGGAAATAAAGTATAAATAAAATAAATATTCAAAGCTTAACAAAATGTGTACACATCTACAGGGTTCATACGATTATGAAAAGCCTGGAAAGTTTTTGGAATTTAAAAATGCAATTTTTAAGTCCTTGAATAGTTTGTGAAAAACAACATCTTCTGTAAAGTTTTGGAAAAGTCATGAAATTTCAATATTTTTGATGCAAAACACATTCAAAAATAAAATAGTTTGACACGAGATTCTATTTTAAATCGTGGCAGGATTGAACCTTGCGCTATCGGTGATGAGAGTTTACGTTGCCGTAAAGCCGTCTTCATCAGTTCAGCGTGTGCTGCTGTCAACTCAATATCGGACATGAATCGTGAAATGCTACAAATTGCCGGGGAAATGTAGCTTTGACAACAAGTGGGTACTGAAAGACTGATTAGAAACGTGCAAAATGCAGACTTTGCTCCAAGTCCTTCGACATCAGCAGCATGGGAGAAGCGGAGCTGGAGAGCCACATGAAAGAGAGAAACGGCAACGGCTGCCGAACGCTGCAGAGGCCTGTCGATTAGAGAACTTTTTAAAACAGGTAATGATGCCAATACTATTAAAGATTATGACATTTGATCAAAAAAAAAAAAGAGGATCTTTGTTCTAATTTATTACATACTAAAAAAATAAAATGGGTGATCTTCTTTCTAATATTTTCAGAAGTTTTCATTTGAATATTTTTTAGAACTACAAAAACAAAGAACTACAAACAGGCTGGAGACTGACCTCATCTCCTTGTGAAAGCTAGAAGGGTGTGGACTTCAAACAAGCTCAGTCATGATTAACGACAGTAGTTACTCATACCGACTTGGATCGATCACTCTAACGGTTACTAAGTGGCGGCAGACGAACAGGATTGCTGCATTTTGGATTCAAGACGTCCGACGCGGAGCAGAACACAGCAATATGTAAACTATGCGAGGAGGCTACGGGCCGATGCTAACACGACCTTCTATCACTCAAGGAAAATCCACGATATTGAACATATGAGATTACAAAAAATAAGAGATAAACCAAGCTGTATAACAGCAAGGCAAGTTATGACCAGGCAGTCTTTCACATAAGGCTTGCCATATGAGCAAACATCTGACTAAAAAGTCACAGATTTCAGAAAGTTACATTTAATTTGTTTATTTTTATTGCTGAACTTTGGTGCAAAAAATTGTTTTTATAATCAGAAACTTAAAACTGTTGTGCACTTTAAAAATGTTTTTTATAAGATTTTTGTAAAAATTCAGTTTAAATACATATGATGTTTGGAACAAATGTGAAGGCTGCTGTATATCAGCTACATATGTTCTCATTTAATTTATTTTACTGCACTGTTTGTGACTATTCATTTATCTGTCACTTAAAATAGAAAAGTAATCAGACATTGTTTTTTTTTCAGAAAATAAGTGAGTATATACTTTATTGTGGTATATTTTGTTATGGTGATATAAAATAATTTACATTATGATATGTATATATTTTCCCCCCATATTGCCCAACATTACCTACCTGTCTCCCTGATCACTTCAGTTGTAGTTCTCCAGTCATCTGGGAGTACCTCCTGACCCAGAGCCTGTTTCTATTGCTTCTTCCCTGGGTTCCTCTAAATGTTAGAACTCAGTTTAAAGTTTTACTGCTTGTTTTTAAAGCTCTTCATGGTCTTGACCAGTTTACCCATCAAATCCTCTAAGTGTTGGCAGCCATTCCAGAGGTTTGAGGTCTGCTAACAGTATCTGCTTCATTGTGACCTCATCACAACAGGAACACTGGGGGGATCGTGGTTCACCCATTGCCGACCCTCAGATATTCCTGTAGAGCTGTGCAGAATTTCAGATCTTAATAGTTTTAATCTTCAACTAAAGATTTACGTTTTCAGTGCTAAATAGTTGGTACCATTTTATTTTTTTCCTGTTTTACTGATTGCTATCTGTTTTTAAATGTGTTTCACTGCCCTGTTTTATGTTGTTTTTGTTTAATTTTTTTTGGCTCCATTTTTTATTTTCTCTGTCTAGAGTGCATTGTAAAGTATAAATAATTATTAATCATTCATTCAAGTGCATTTGTCTGTGCTTTTTTGTGTGTTTTCATTTACATTTGTGTTTACTAACATTTATATTCTATTATGTGTGTCTATTTTTGTGTGTTTCTGCTCATGTTTGTGTGTTCACAATCTGTAATTGTGCATTTGTGTTCTTGTGTTAGGAAAATACATGAAAGAATCTGGATGCTGAGCTTTTATCAGATGATGGAGGAAAGTCATAGATGGAAGAAGAAATCTGAGTGTTAATCTAAAAATAAAGATGAAACAATCAAAGCGACATTGTTTAGAAACGACTGATTCCAGGCATGAAAGTGAAACATCTCTGTTTAAATTGTTTGGCAAGTTTTGTGTTGATGGTTGAGTTGAGCCTCAGGCTGTGTGTGAACAGGAATGTGCTGCTGTTTTTTGTGTTAGGACCAGATGTGTTCGCAATCTCCGTGGATGAGAGAGCCAAACATGACCAGCAGTTCCACAGCCTCTCCCCGTCTGCTGGGGGCTTCATCACAGGTGATGACCTGTTCCTTATCATCTTGTACAGGTGATCAGGGTAAAAAATGTCCTGATATTTTTTACCCTGATCACCTGTTCAAACAAGCACATTTGAATTTATCTTCAGTATTGTCTCCTTCTCTCTGTTTCTGTCAGGTGATCAAGCTAGGAACTTTTTCCTTCAGTCAGGGTTGTCACCCCCCATTCTGGCTCAGATATGGTAAGTTAAGCTCACAGAGAAAAGGAGCCTAATGGCTTCACTTTAAGACTCAGGTCATTGCTCAGGAGGAACTCAGTTTGTGTGCGCCTGCCTTAAAGCTGGATCATTGTCTGCAAAGAGGCAGACATTTTCTTAACCTGCTGCCAGAGAAAGGATTAACCTCCATTTTCTTTTTGAGAGCTTTAATTCATGACCTTCTTCACTCTCCAAGGAAAATAGTCCAGAAGATTTCAAGATCTGTTCTGCAAATTTCTGCTTCTGTCGCTCTGTCACAACCCACAGCATCACCTCCTTTTGGGGTCGCTCCTGAAGACTTTTTTAAGGACCTGTGCTGGTGTAGGTGTACTTTAGGACCCAGAGCAGAACTGTGAGCAACATCTCAGTTTTGGTTTGACAGAGAGTAATTAGAGTACATTAGAGTGCAGGGTACTTTTTCTTATGGTCATAAAAGTAAGCACCACTTGAAAAGTGCGGGAGGCACTCGCACTGAATCCAATCTGGTCCGGCCTCACCAGCACTTCATATCGTTGGCTTCAAATTTTGGCCGGACGCAGGAGCGAGCTGGAGCACTTTTTGTGAAGTTTGGGAAATTTAACGACCTACACTGGAAACCAAGCGAGCGAGTGTGAAGTATATCTGGTGCATTTTTCAAAATAAAACCTGTTATCTGCTGTATGTTTTAAATATTCCGCCATTTATGCTGACACGGGGTGACGAAGTGTGTGGTAGCGCGTCATATCGGTCATTTAACAGCATGGACGACGAGGAGCTGATCAAAGAGGGTTGTGAGGTCAGCAGCAGAGCCTGGGCTGCAGCAGGACTGCAGACATCTGTAGCCAATGTTAGTCACCTGTCGTGGCTAGAATGCTCTGGCAGCCGCACCAGAGCTGGACTGCATGCTGTGCGCCCCATCACACAGAGGCTGTCATGGCGGACAGGCAGGTTGGAGTCCCTAAAATTAGCGCTCTGGCAATTAAGTGTGGGAGAAGAAATATTTTTGCAGAGCAGGAGTCCTTAAACATTGCAGACATGATGATGACGGGGCAGACTCTCATTTTCTCTTGATCTGCAGGGCTCTGGCTGACATGAACAGTGACGGCCGCATGGACATCCACGAGTTCTCCATTGCTATGAAACTCATCAAAATGAAGCTCCA
Organism: Oryzias melastigma; assembly: GCF_002922805.2. NCBI lineage: Eukaryota > Metazoa > Chordata > Actinopteri > Beloniformes > Adrianichthyidae > Oryzias > Oryzias melastigma. Next base: position 1,637,663 of record NC_050526.1, read on the forward strand.
GGGTCACCCTCTGCCCTCAGCTCTTCCTCCTAGCATGAAACAGTCTCCGCTGCCTTTACCCCCTCAGACCGCCTTTGGTGAGTGCCCCTCCACCCCTAAAGCTGCATTCATATCCGATTTATGCATCAAATTCGCGTCGGCCACCTCTCTTTCACTGCGTGGCAAATTCTCTCCTCGCCAGCTGTCCAAAAATGTGTTCATAAACCTGATGCCCCAGCCACATGTGGATACCAGCTAATGTTTCTAGCCTGATCGCCACATGGAGCGGTGTCTGAGATCATTTAGAGCAGGAGTGTCAAACTCAATCACACAAGAGGCCAATATCCAAAACACACCTCAAGTCGCAGTACAAACATGATAAACGTTTATAAAACACTAAAACTAAATTTTCAAACTTTAAAACCTTAACTTTTAACATAATTAGGAAATATATATATTGCATTACCTGCAATAATGCTAGTGTGAAATTCTGTAAGCTGAATTTGGTCGCTGAAGATGCTAGTGCTGATGGCTGTAGTTGCTGAAGCTGATATCTAAAAATGCTGAAGTTGATAGCCAGTTAAAATGTTAGCTAAATGCCAAATTAGCCTAAAAAACAAAAAAAAAAACTAGTTTAGCCACAACGGCTAGCATGTAGCTGAAAAATTTGCTGAACTCCAAAATAGCTTAAAAAATCTTAGTACATGTCAAAATAGTCCAAAAAGCTAACAGAATGACAATTTTTAAAACTTTAAAACTAACTTTTTTCATAATTATGAATAATAAAAAGTCAGGAATATTATTTAGGAATAAATCAACTTAAACCTTAAATAACTTTCAATATTTTACTCTCCATAAAAATACATTTTGTCAAAATTATACAAGTTAGAAATGAGCTCAAGATAACATAATTACTAACAATAAAATAAAATGATCTGGCGGGCCGGATCTGGCCCCCGGGCCTTGACTTTGACATGTGATTCAGAGAGTTTTGCAGTACAGTGAGCTTTACTCCCGCTGCAAGAGCTGTGTCTGAATGATGACTTCTTCCCCTGTTTTTCCATCTCTCTCTGACCTGGTTTGAGCTTACTCTCCCGCATCAACCAGAGAAGGCAAAAATAAAGCAAGAATTAAATTATATGATCTTTTTTATTTTTGTCTAAATGAAAATAAGAAAATATAAAGTTCATGAGGCCCCGAGCAGGCCGCCTCCCCAATGCCTCCGTGCCTCCTTGGAACCTGTGTAGCGAGCGCGATCACTCCAGCTCCATGGGCGCTGCGACAGACTGTCCAGGGTTGACCCACCTTCACTCGACAGCAGCCAGAACGGGCTCTGGAAACCTCTACACCCCGAAAGAGATGCAGCAGTTTGAGGAAATGGATCGATGGACATTCAGGAGGATAACTATCCAATCAATCCACCATATCAGATGTGTATTCTACCCGCTGATCGAGTCACTGAAAACCTTTACATGCCCAAAGTTGAGTCCCTGATTGGTTGAGACGCTGCAGTGACCTCAAAGTTCAAATATTTGGACTAGCGGGCTCTGCTGCGCGAATCGCATTTGGTGTAGGGGTGTAACGGATCACAAAACTCACGGTTCAGATCGTGTCACGGTTTTAGGGTCACAGTTCAGATCTTTTTTTGGATCAGTTAAAAAAAAATAATAAAAAAAAAATAGCAAAAAACAACAAGATAAAAGCTAAATTAATTTTTGGAAACACTTAAACTCATATATTCAATAAGCATACAATATACTTCACTAGGGCTGGAAATCTCAGGGTACATCGCGATATGATGCGATTGACGATACATGGCTCATGATTCCGATGGATCTCAATATGGCAAATATTCCAAAAACCATAATATTATCTTGGTTATCTATGATATTTAACATTTTTTAACACAAAAATATGTTTTAATTTTCTGCAAAAACTTTTTTTGAACAATTTAAAACACAATATAACAATTCAATGCCCTCTCCAACATTACAATTAAATTAACAATTAATATGAACGGGTCTTTACAATAACATAAAAATAAACAAAGCTCCAGTTAAGAGCTAAAATGCAGAGCATATCAAATGTCCTTCTTACTTCAAAGAACAAAAACTGTGGAAATAAAAATTCATAACGCTGCATTTTAATTCATTTTACGCACGATGTCAGATAATTTATTATTATTTAGGTATAATATTAATGTTCAGGCTGTTATTCATTGTTTATTGTTCATTATATTACAGTGCCTCTACCCATATTCATTTCACCTCCTTTTAATGATATTTTCCTTCACTTTTCTTTGATAATCAACACTTCAGTCACGTGCTCCACGTGTGAACCGCGAGCACACTTACCTGTTGGATCAATAACACCGCTAGACGTCTCATTTACGGTCAGCGCCTCTCCACTAGAATTTCATGTTTTTTAGCGCGGTGTTTGGACAGGTTACAGCCGTTACCGCCCTTACAATCCATGTGTTTGTTACATTACAAACCGCGTGCGCTGTCTGCATCTACTTTAGAAAAACACAGACACAGCTCGGACCTTTTAGCTCGCAGCCGCTCTGCAGCCTGGGTGAGGAACCCCACCCCTCTGGCTGCGGAGAAGCAGCGTTGATCCGCGTCCTCCATAATGAAGTTCAGAAAAGTTTTTGACAGAAGCTCCTCCCGCACGCAGTGGGATATTTAGGTGAACAAACATTAAGACAACCATGAAACAGCTACTTCAGCGCTTGTCAAAGCAAAGGATTTTCATGAATTTGACGCAAATTTCATTGATGTGAATGGACAATTAATTTAAATTATGCCAGCACAAGGTGTGTGTGCACGGGGGGTCGGGGTAGGGGTGGTCCGCTGTACACAAGTGTCCCGAACCGTGGCTTCTGATCCGTACAGACCACGGATTATCCGTGATCCGTTACACCCCCAATTTGGTGTGAATGCAGCTGAAACAAAACTTCCCAACTGTACTGGTAATGGTGTTTTGTCAAGTTGTGTGTTGATAATTAGGAAGGCAGTGGAGTTTTTGACCGGGTTGTTCAACAGGATCTTAGGTGGTGAGAAGATGCCTGAGGAATGGAGGAGAAGTGTGATGGTGCCCATTTTTAAGAATAAGGGAGATGTGCAGAGTTGTGGTAACTACAGAGGAATAAAGCTGATGAGCCATACAATGAAGGTGTGGGAAAGAGTAGTGGAAGCCAGACTAAGAGCAGAAGTGAACATTTGTGAGCAGCAGTATGGTTTCATGCCAAGAAAGAGCACTACAGATGCAACATTTGCTTTGAGGATGTTGATAGAGAAGTACAGAGAAGGTCAGAGAGAGCTCCACTGTGTCTTTGTAGATCTGGAGAAAGCTTATGACAGAGTGCCCAGAGAGGAACTATGGTATTGTACGAGGAAGTCTGGAGTGACAGAGAAGTATGTCCGAGCAGTGCAGGACATGTATGAGGGCTGTAAGACAGTGGTGAGGTGTGCTGTAGGGGTGACAGAGGAGTTCAAGGTGGAGGTGGGATTACATCAGGGATCAGCTCTGAGCCCCTTCCTGTTTGCAATGGTGATGGACAGACTGACGGATGAGGTTAGACAGGAATCACCATGGACTATGATGTTTGCAGATGATATTGTGATTTGTAGTGAGAGCAGGGAACAGGTGGAGGTGGAGTTAGAGAGGTGGAGGTTTGCCCTGGAAAGGAGAGGAATGAAGGTTAGCCGCAGTAAGACAGAGTACATGTGTGTGAATGAGAGGAACCAGAGTGGAAGAGTGAGGTTACAGGGAGAAGAGATAAAGAAGGGGGAGGAGTTTAAGTATTTAGGGTCAACAGTTGGAATGGGTGGAGAAAATGTGAGAAGATTCATGTTTTTGTCTTAGTGCACTGCCGTGCTATTTCTGTATCGTCAATTCGAACTCAGGTCATCGTTGTAAATGAGAAACTAAACCAGATCTTCCAGATTAGATTTCTGATTATCACAGTAATCTTATTACTCCTGGTGTTGTTTTTATTAAAATGTTTTATATTTTACAGGGATGCCCCCAATGGCACCCATCCCAACTCCCATTCCAGCCCCTCAACCACCTCTCCCTTTACCTCCTCTTCCTTTGGGAGTATCCCCCCCTCTTGTCTCGACTGCGCCTCCACCACTTCCACAGCCCATTGCAAACGGCGCACCCCCCACAGCCATGATGCCCCCACTCTCAGGCTTTTCCCTCCCAGGTAAACTCGAAGTCCACACAGCCAAATCGTCAGGGGGGGGGGGCAAACATGTTCAAATATAGAGAAACTGTCTTTATTTCAGCAGAAGCTTTCGTCAGATAATTTTCCGGGCCCTGTGGGGAATTTTTAAAGTGATAAGTGTATCTAAAAATGTTTGTTTAGACTTTTTATATTAATCATCATTTAAGAAAGTGGGAAAATTTCAAGTTTCACCAGATATTATTCACAATCTAAGTTTAAAACGGCTGATAAGAAAACTAATGACTCAGCATTCTAGTAGTACTTGAACGCGTCACTCACAGATGAATCAGTGAGATGTGAAGAGTCTCACGATGGAATTCATGTGTAACTGAGGTTTTGTGTGTGCTTAAGAGGTGATTTGTGCATATTTTTGAAATATTTTTGTGTGTAATTAGTTTCAAGCCATTTTCGTTTTAATGTGTGCATGTGTAAATTGTATTTTGTATTTTTTTTTAATTTTGTGATTTTTTTTTTTTTACTTAGGCACAAAACCTATTGTATGAGTTACAAATTATGTTACAAGCACGCACAAATCCTAAATCACACACATCAAGAATATACATGCACAAATCCTTATTTAAGCACCAATCTAGAATTATGCACTCACAAATCTGAGTGAGTCTATATTCTCTCCATACCGACCACTTTCATATATTTTGGAGTTGCCCAGTCTTTCAAGGTTATTGGTCAGAAATGTAAGAGTTTTTTAATGAGCATTCTGCAGTCAGACCAGTGTACTGGACAGAAAATGGAAGATATTTTTAACATTTGTTTGATAATTTTTGTCACTTTGGATTTTAACACTTATGCTTCATTATGAATTATTGTTTTAAGTTTTGAAATTCACCTAAGCTAACCTTCACTTTGAATTGTAGCTCCTGCTGCCAACAAAACAACCTCATTTAACCGCTCCAGCGCCAAGCTGCAGAAAGGCTCATCGCTGGACACTGCTGGGTAGGTCATGTCGGCAGGAAAGATGCGTATCGTTTCTGTCTGAATCTTACTCTTATTGGCCTTCTAAAGCTGCATTCACACTATGGGTGTAATGATTCATTACATAACTGATTAATCAATTTATTGATTTATATTCCTGCGATTTAGCCAGATCGATCTGTCTGAGGCAAGTTGTTAATAGAACAAAAAAAAAATTAGGGTCTAAAAGTCGCGTCGACAATTAAAATCGTCGACAACTAATTTAATAGTTGACTCGCCATTTTTTGTTAGTTTTTTCCTTGTTTTTATCTCAAAACTACAGTGCACGTTTTCTATTGCCGGGTCTGCCGTTGTCTTTGACACACATGAACAGTAGTGCTAATCCAGTCAGTAGTGATGTCACAGGAAGTTCTGCTAAGGCTAAGGTACCATGACAACATGCTAACACAGCTTGAAAATGTGGAAAAAATAAAAAAAGAAAAGAAAAAGTGTCAAATGCAATATTGGTAATGCAGAACTTGTTTCATGGCAGCACTACGGTGATGCATGAACATCTGAAGAGGAAGCACGTTGTGACTCAGGCTGGGATTCTCAGGGTTACTCACAATACGATGCGATTCACGATACATCACTCACAAAAACGATAGTATCTTGGTATAGCAAACATTGCAATAATCATCATATTACAGTGGTAATCTGAGATGTTTAACTGTTTTGGAGGTAGATAGGGGATTGACTGTCGTGAGCATCAATGTGTCTGACAGCCATTTGAATTATTTAATTTTTGTTCTGTTGTTTACAACAATTTTGCACTAAATAAAGGGACTTTCACACAATTTTCGGGAGCAGATCGTGAGTATTCGAGCACCTGGATACTCGTTACAGCCCTAATATATATATCACAATGTTTTAATTGGTAAGTGTTAGATGACAATTTGGATCAAAAACAGGCCAGAGAGAAAATATTTCCTTCATTTATATTTTTACATTTACAAAGTGTTAACTCAAATTTGTTAGAAGTTTAAGTTGCATGCACTAAACACATCAAGAATAAGATAAGCAGAATTGTAGAGCCTTTTATTTCAACAGTATTACTCCAAGAAAACTAAGATGCTGCTATACATCCAAAAGAAACAAACATTGTTTCTGCACCTTAAATAAACGTAGACCATGGTCCAGGTGAATGCTCCTAAAAAACAAAAAGATGTTTTGGTCAAATACCCCCTAATTGTTTGAAAGACTTCTCTAAAAGTTGTATTTATTGATGTTTTATTTGAGTGTTATTTTAGAAACCTAGGATGTAGCTGGTGTCTGGTAACCTTCTCTTCTTTTGTTACTCCTCCTGTTCTGCTCCAGCCCTCAGCCCCCCTCCGACTGGGCCGTTCCTCAGTCCTCTCGGCTAAAGTACAGGCAGCTTTTTAACTCTCACGACAAGATGATGAGTGGACACCTTACAGGTAGGCATGTGCTTTTCCCTCCTGATGTTTTAGAGGCTGCATGTCTGAAGCTGATGTTTCTGAAGTTGACTCTTGTCTACAGATGATGTCTCATATGCTACCTTGTCTAAAGCTGCCATGTTTAAGCGTACTTATCTTGAGCTGAAGACTATGATGTAGGGATGTCCCAATCAGGTTTTTTAGGGCCCAATACGATCATGAGTCAGTTCAGTGACTTTAGCTTTAATATCCTCAGAACTAAAGAACATCTTTAACCAAATCTGATTCATATCTTCATTTAAAATTCTTAAAAATTAATGATGACTTTGTTGTAGCATAAATACGAGTTTTCATGTGTAGCTGATATCATTAGCACCATTTATTATTTTTTTTGTGGTTTTTGTTTTTAAGATTATGTGAATCATTAATGTTTACGGAAAGTAAGTAAGAATTCTTTCAGAGGACAATCAATATGAACTCTATTGTGACTTAAAAACTTGATTCTCAATTACGGCTGCCATGATTAGTCAATTAATCAATGACTAATTTACTATTAAAATAGTCGACGACTAATTTAATAGTTGATTAGTCGTTACTTTATATTATATGGGGTCAGAGTGTAGTAAAGTTGAACAAAGTTGTGAGCGTTCAGCACCCAAAAATACACTTTTGTTATATTTGAGTTACTGAGACCAAAACGTGATCTTTAGTGAAAAATAGTTACATGTTTCAGATGCCGACCTCATTAGATTTACAGTAATGTTTTTTTTAATACCAAAAGCTAATGAAGGGTAGAGGCTGTATGATTTATTAAAAGCTTAAAAAACTATCATCTTCATTGTCCTTATTTTTAATTAGTTTAAAATTAATGATGGTTAAGATGTGTGCTTTACATCCACTGTACATGACCCGATTTGTCAACTAATTGGAAAAAATAATTGGTGATTAGTCGACTAATAAAATAAGGGTTTGTTGCAGCTCTATCAACAATGTGTTGGTAGGATTTCTGGATTAATATGAAATTGTATTCTGATGATAATCAATGAGTATTACATATCGGTTACATGATGTGTGATTGATGTTTCGTTTTTACTGAAATCATGAAAGAATATATTTAGATTGATCAATAAGAACGGATTACAAAAACTTTGCAAAACTGTAAAATGAAGTAACTAAGTAAGGGTGGGATTATATAAATTTCCTTCTTCCCAATACTTTTCAAGCAATCAGTCAAACACTACTTGACTTAAGCTAATAATTGCAATATTTAATGAATCAAATGCGAGATAAGTGTATCTTTGTTTTTGTTTGTTTTTCTCTAATCAATTAACTTCATTATTTCTGTAATCATTTTGAAAAATTTGTATTTTTTTGTCCTGTATTGCCCACAATCTATGCTTAAATAAACTAGATCAATCAATCAATCAATCAATTAATCAATCAATCTGTTCAGGGAGCATGGAAAATCAGTCAGGTTGCCCGTTTTCTGTGCACTGACCGCCCTCATGTACCCATAACGGCAGTTGTGACAGCACTAACTTCCTGAGGGAACAGCGTTCTCGATTAACTATTGTCGATTGCGACGTGTCTGAAGCTGACCTATCTCCGTCTGTGTGTGCTTTAGGCCCACAGGCTCGTACCATCCTGATGCAGTCCAGTCTTCCTCAGAGTCAACTGGCCACCATATGGTCAGTGCCCAGAATTTAAAGCCGTTATTTGGAAAAGTGAAGAAATGTTGAAGCTGTGTTTGTTTCTCTGAAGGAGCCTGTCAGACATTGATCAAGACGGAAAACTGACGGCTGAGGAGTTCATCTTGGCCATGCACCTCATAGATATGGCCATGTCAGGCTTACCGCTGCCACCTGTGCTTCCGCCTGAATACCTCCCCCCAACATTCAGGTACAGACTCTGTCAATAACTTAAGATGCCCAGTTGTTTAAAGCGCAGCCAGTGGTCAGTGGAGGGCTGATGTTGTATGTGTGTGTTCAAGGCGGGTGCGAAGCGACAGCGTTCAGTCAGACCAAAAAAGCATCCAGGAGGAGGTGGAGGACGAAGCAGAGAGTAGCCAGGACAAGAAACTACCTGGTGAGATCCTCATCTTAAAGTTGGCTTTACCTCACATCCAGGTTTCTGTAACCAGATTAAAGAAAATCTGGTTTTCTGAGGCAGATTCTTTAGAGAAACAATCCTTGGTCAAAAGTATGTTATTCTGACAAGTATGCATGTTACCTTCAATAGCTACTATTTGAAAGAAGAGATCATTTGTGAGATGCTGGAAGAAATCTGTAGTCCAGCACTGGTTTCCTCTGATGGTCCTCTTGTTTCAGCAGGTGTGAGAGCTCACCTGAACTCTGGTTTGGACCAAACTAGAGTATTATTGAAAATAAGAGTCTCTGTTCTCCTCCAGATGAACTCCGGTGCAGATCACTTCAGTGTGAGTGCAGACAGAATTTACACAGACCAAAGAGAGGAGGAAAACTGGTTCCGGGTCGACTCCAACTCCACTCTGCAGTTAGCACCACCTTAAAGATCTTAAAAGATAATTTAATGCAAAACTTTCTGAAAAAAGAGAACTCACCATGGTGCCGAAAAAAATCCAAGCGACGAGCAACAACAAAGACATCAAAATAGTGTTTAACTCTTGTTCTCTCTTATAGGGTCCAGATGACCCCACCCTTACATTGATATGTGATCCCTCCCATGACAAAGGTGGACAGGATTTCATGTCTGCCACGGACACCAGTGAAGATTAAAAAATCCTTGAAAAAAAAAAGTTCAGCGTGCTGTCTTGTGGGGTCCAGATGACCCCACTCTTAATGTAAACATGCTTGAAAAAGCCCAGGGCTGACTCCTCTGGGGTTGTTTCACCCATAGCTGCATAGAACGTAGAGTTATGGAACAGCCACAACTTTGGCCCGTAGGCCCTACTTTGGGCACCCATGATCTAGAAACTGGGCTGGGCTCCACATGATAGTGACCCCAAGCACACCTCCAAGATGAACACTGCCTTGCTGAAGAGACTGAGAGTAAAGGTGATGGATTGGCCAAGGATGTCTCCAGATCTAAACCCAAACGAACATCTTTGGGGTGTCCTAAAACAGAAGGTGGAGGAGCTTCAGTCTCCAACCAGCTCTGGGATGTCATCATGGAGGAGTGGAATTGGTCTCCAGTGGCAACTTGTGAAGTTCTGGTGAACTCCATACCAAGGAGACTTAAGGGCAGTGCTGGAAAATAATGATGGACACACAAAATATTGACATTAAGGATTTTCACCTATAGAGTCACTTATACTCACTTTTGTTTCCAGAGGTTTAGATATTAATGTCTTTATAATGAGTAATTTTGAAGGAAAAATAAATTGACACTGCTATAATAGATGGATATTGGCTACTTTTCATTTTGTTCAAAAATAATTTAGACAGATATAAATAAATAGAAATAAACATAAATATCTGTAGAAATGTAAGGGGTGTAAAGAAAGATGGAGTTGTACTTTATTTTTAAGTAAACATTTGTACTTTCTCGAGCAAAAACATTTTTGAACGGAACGGCATGAAGCAGGGGTCTGAGTATTGATCACATTTTAATCCCTGTCTCACTGTAGTGACCTTTGAGGATAAGAAGAGGGAGAACTTTGAGCGAGGAAACCTGGAGCTGGAGAAGAGACGTCAGGCTCTGCAGGAGCAGCAGAGGAAGGAACAGGAGAGGCTGGCTGCGCTGGAGAGAGAAGAGCAGGAGAGGAAGGTAGATTGTAGTTTCTTTGCTTCCGTTCTGTTAGAGCAAATCATGCTTACTGTAATTGGCAGAGGTGGGACGCACTTTGTTATTTACATGAGTGCTTTTACTGTTTGACCTTAATTTTAATGAAATGCATAAAAGTTCCATTTGATCTTACTAGTAATGAACAAGTGGAACCACCATTTTCATTAGTTTGATATTTATTACCACAAAAATTTAGATAATAATAAAGAAAGCCTCAAATAATCAAAACTGACCATGTCAATAGTGGGTATTTCTACCATTTGCTTCAATGACAGCTCAACAACAACGTCTCATGCGCCTCACTATCTTCATGATGTTCTGAGGAGTCCCACTCTTCCATAAGTGTTACATACAGTTCTGCAGGTCACTTGGGATGGGGTCTGATCATTCAGTTTCTGCTTCAACTGGTCCCAGACGTGTTCAGGTTGGCTGGACATTGCTATATGTACCACAAGCACTCCCACTTCCTGAAGTCCAGCTGTGACAATTCTGGCACCATGTGGTGGAGCATTATCATCTATAAACAGAAAGTTGGGAATGTGTTGGTGGAATTGGAGGATGATGATGGTTTTATGATGTCTCTGAGGTAAAAATGTGCAGTGACTGGACCATCTACAACCAAATTGGTTTTACACTGACTGCTGATGCCTGTCCAGTTTGTTGCACCTTCTCCAACAAAGCGAACCCTTGGGAACAAATTGATCTCTGCGTAGCGCTCAACTCTCTTTCTCCTTGAGCAAGGAGACCCAACATGTGGCTATGTGGTCTTAGTGTCGGTAGAGTCACATGCAATGGTCATCAAAGCAGTGTAGTCAGTTGTGAATGGTTTTTCTGCAAACCCTAGTACCCTCACTGTCACTAACGGGGCTCCACTCCTCAGTCAGTCACAAACTCCAGTAGTTATGATGCAAGTCTGACACTTTGAGACAGACCCGAGTTCACCATTAATGTGCTCCATTGAGGACATTAATGACTTGATATGCCACAACTTAATTCACTAGTCTCTGTTCACCTCCAGATGAACTCTGGTGCAGATCACTTCAGTGCAAATCTTTGTCCAAAAGTCCCAAGTCAAGACCGTTGCTGCTATAAGTCCAGCCAGCTTGTCTTCCAGTTCTGACTGGCTCCCATCAAAAATCACCAGATGTTCCACGGCTTCATCAGCCGAAACTAAACGTTACACGGAAAAGATTAGCGGAAGTGACCGCGGGGTTATGGGGTCTTGTTATCGTTCGTTTACCTTTTATGCAGATGAAGGAAGTGCAGAGGTCCAAAAAAATTACCAAAATGAGAGCTAATAAGCATATATATATTTAGATGCAAACATTTACTCACCATGTGGAATGCAGATGCACACATGCAAAGAGCAAAACAGAACGGTCTAGTTACAAGTTACTGTTGTTCAAGACCACAACAAGTTGCAAGTCTTTTCACAAGTCTAAAGTCATAAAATTCATGGTTCCAGTCTGATTTGAGTCCAAGTCAAGTGACTCCATTCCACACCTCTGGTAACTGGTGCAGCAGTCAGAGGAAAGATGACAAATAAAGGTTCTGAATTTGTTTTTTAGGAGCGTGAGCGTCTGGAGCAAGAAAGAAAGCGGCAGATGGAACTGGAAAAACAGCTGGAGAAACAGAGGGAGCTGGAGAGGCAAAGAGAAGAGGAGAGACGCAAGGAGCTGGAGAGAAGAGAGGTACCATGTTGGGCAGCTTTGCATGCCAGAGAAAAGCTTCCTGTTGCAGGTTTTAAAGTGAAACATTTTCTGTGTGCTCCAGGCTGCCAAACGTGAGCTGGAGCGCCAGCGGCAGTTGGAGTGGGAGCGCCAGCGCCGGCAGGAGCTCCTGACTCAAAGAAACCGGGAGCAGGAGAGCATCGTGCTGCTCAAGGCCCGCAAGAAGACCCTGGAGTTTGAGCTGGAGGCTCTGGTACGTGCTGTCACAAAAACCTCCTGCGCCAGAAACATTCGATCTCCTCTTTCCAGTTGACAGGAAACCTGCTCCTAAAGCTCTCCAGAATTTCACCCCGGTCTCACACCACAACCGTTTCAGCTCTGGTGTGGACACCAGTCTTGAAAAGTGTGTGAGGCACTCAGACTGCAGTCACATCCAACCTCTGCGGTCTGGTCTCTGCGGTCTGGTCTCCGCGGTAACGCCTCCGCGGTCTGGTCTCCGCGGTCTGGTCTCCGCGGTCTGGTCTCCGCGGTCTGGTCTCCGCGGTCTGGTCTCCGCGGTAACGCCTCCGCAGTAAGGCCTCCGCGGTCTGGCCTCTGCGATGCTCCAAATCCATTTCGTTGGGTTCAAATGTTTGCCGTACGCCAGAGCTGAATTGGAACACTTTTTGTGAAGTTGAGTCTATTAACGACCTAAACAGGAAATCATTTCAGTGAATGTAAAGTGCATCCAGTACATTTTTCAAAATAAAATCTATTTTTTGCTTTACTCACTGTTTTCACCGTGTTGTAAACATTATGTGATTGTGACAACCAACCCCAGTCTCCACTACTTGTTACACAATATGTGAAGTATGAAACGTGTCCGAAATTGATGTGGAAATTTCCCAGGAGGGGAGCAGAAATGAAGCGCACGAAAATATTCTAATAATTGCGGAGGATGATTATCATTTGGAGCAGGTGTTTTTTTCTTTTTTTACAAGGCATGATCAGAAGTGTTTTTGATGAGTATGGATCGTTCTCTGTATTCACGGATATCTCTGGTTACTATACTACCTATATAATCGCGTAAAACTACGTGAGTTTGAAATTTCTCGAGGTCGGTAGAGAAGCCTGTGGCTGCCGCCTCTGTGAGTCATCTAGACCGCTCCAGCATCCGCATCGGAGCTGCAACAATTGCAGTGGGAGCCCGGGGTCAGACAGCCTGAACCTTAACCCCTGGTCTACACCAGACACGGAAACGCTGTGAAGCGATGCGGAACGGAGGCCACTTCTATTTGCCCCTCCCACACCTGTGGTGTAGTTCACATTAGACAGGAAGCACTGCGGTCCTCCACGGCCGGCTTGCTGCATGCAGCAATCGTCTCAATGTCTGGTCTAGTTTTTGCGCGAACCACGAGCGATCCGCGTCAATCCTGGCAGGAAGTTATGCCAAGACACACGAGAAAATCTGTTCAATTTTCAAAATATAACCTATTTTTCACAATAAAATAACATGATTAATAAATGCAATCATATTTTTGTGCCTATTCGACTAAAAACACACAAAAAACAAACAAGCACACATTCACACACAGATCAACGTAGTGGGCCGACTACAGAGCGGGGGTGTATGGTTTTTGGTGTCTGATAATGGCAAAAAAAAACACTTTAAAAAACCACAGCTGACCAGCAGTGTGGAGCGGCGCGTAAAAATGTGTCTGGTGTGAACTGGAGATTAGCGAATACCGCATGCACGGCGCCTGCACACCGCTTCGCAGTGCTTCCGTGTCCGGTGTCAACTAGGTTGGAGACCAAGAACCTCCCTCTCTTTATGTATATATGAATAGCAAGATAGGTCTGATTTCAGGTCAAACTTAATGACAGACAGGAAATGAATGATGATTCCCATGAAGGATGTAAATAAAGCTGCAAATAGAACAACTGCAGACTTTAGTATAAACTCATTGTTATTTTTGAATAGTTTTATTTATGTTATCCTGATGATGAGTCCAAATAGTCGTTTTTTTTTTTTAAATCATTTATAGGAAATATTCAAATGTATCTTATATGAATTCAAGCTAATTTAAGCATAAAAGTGAAAGAGTGGATATGCGTATTGCTTTCACCTGAAGAGTTTAGCAGTCGCTGGTGAGTTGGTGTCTTCTGTCAGCAGCTGAATTTCTTGTACTTAAACTGTTTTTGTCACCTCACTCTCCAGAATGATAAGAAGAACCAGTTAGAGGGAAAATTGAGAGACGTCCGTTTTCGTCTGTCCAATCAGAGGAAAGAAGTGGAGCAGACTAACCTGACCAGAGAAACGCGCATTGCTGAGATCACACAGCTGCAGCAGCAGTTAGAGGTTTGAGAAGCAAACTACTCCTTTGTCCTCTTAACTTTTCCTTGGTATACTGGTCAAAGTCTACAAAGGTGTGTTTCCTGGTCTGCAGGAGTCCCAGCAGTGGCTGGGGAGGCTGATTCCAGACAAGCAGAGTCTGAACGATCAGCTGAAGCAGGTTCAGCAGAGCAGTTTACACCGTGAGTTTCTCCTTCATTACACTGGAGCATTTCTAGGTTTCAGATCAGGGGTGTCAAACTCAATCGCACAAGGGGCCAAAATCACACACACTTTTGGTCGCGGGGAAAACATTTATTTAACACTAAGACTACATTTTAAAATTTTAAAACCAAAACTTTTTAACGTTATGAATTTGGCTGCTAAAAATACTAGTGCTGATAGCTGAAGATGCTGAAGTTAATAGCTGAAAACACAGAAGCTGTTAAAATTTGGCTCAATGTTAAATTATTCTAAAAAACAAAAAATAAACTTAGGTTAGCCAAAACAGCTAGCATGCAGCTGTAAAAAATAGCCTAAATAACTGAAAAAAATTAGCCAAAACAGCTAGCATGTAGCCAAAATATTGGCTAAACCCCAAAATAGCCTAAAAAAAAGGAAAAAGCTTAAATTAGCCAAAACAGCTAGCATGTAGCTGAAAAATTTGCTAAACTTCAAAACAGCCTACAAAAATCTTAGTAAATGCCAAAACAGGCCAGAAAGCTAGCAGAATGACAGTTTTTAAAACTTTAAAAAAGAAATATGAATAATAAAAAGGCAGGAATATTATTCCAGAATAAATCAATGTAAACATTAAATAACTTTTAATATTTTATTTTCCATGAAAATATATATTTTGTCAAAATTATACAAGTTAGAAATGAGCTCAAGATAACATCGGGCCATTAATAACAACAAAATAATAGGATCTGGAGGGCCGGATCCGGCCCCCGGGCCTTGACTTTGACACGTGTTTTAGATGATACTTTCAATTAGTGCTATCATGCGATTAGTTGTTTTCGTTTGATTAATTAATTGTGACCTGTAATGAATTAATCAATCAATCAATCTGTTTTTAATCACAATTACCTGCACCTGGATTGATTCTTCAGACCCCCCCTCTCTGAGTATGTCTGTTTTTGTTTGTCTTGAAGGAGACAGCATGTCATCCCTGCAGAAGGCTCTGGACCTGAAAGAGATCAGCAGAAAGCAGTTGCGAGAGCAGCTGGACCTAGTGGAGAGAGAAACCAGAGCCAAGCTGTTAGAGATTGATGCTTTCAACACGCAGCTGAAGGTAATGAGTCTTACCAGCAAACAGCTTCATTCTGTGAGCAGAGGAACTGATTCAGAAAGCTCCCAGACTTTCTGATCAGGTCCTTCACCGCTCAGGCAGCTGCTTCTTAACTTTATAAAACAGTTTCCTCTTTGTGATGTCTGAAAAATGTGGATCTTTACAGATTTCTTTTAGGCTTTGACCGTGCTCCCTCCACCTTACGCTTCACCTCTTCTTCCTGGGTTAGGGTTCTTCATGCTGACTCCGCTATTGCTTCTCCCTTCTTCTTTTTTGCTCTCCTTTTTCTGTTGTCCTGATTGTACTTTTCTCATTTAAACTTTCTCCTTGTGATTAATCCACAAAATAAAACGATCCCTCTATTTTCTGCTCCTTTCATTTATCTCCCACACTGGCCTTTTGCCCCATGCCAGTCTCTGTGTGAGTTCTATGCCAACCACTGTGCCAGGATAGAAGTGCTGCAACAACGACTGCAGGAGGAGGAGAGTGGGAGACAGGTAGAGAACACTGCCACGGCTGGATGGGGGTGGTACTGCATCTGGGGCTGGACTTCCTGCAGAAACAGCTGACAGTAGTTTTTATTTTTATTATGAGTCCAAATCACTGTCCTCCACCACCCATCGAGCTTGAGAGTTTACGTTTTTTACTGGAGTTAAAGACCCACTCCAATAAAATTTGTGTTTTTGTTCTTGTTTAATTTTCTCATAAGCCTACCTGCTCCGCTCCAATTGTGATGCATCCACTTGCAGACAAAGAGATGTAATGATGTTTTGGTTTTCCTCGTCTGAGCTGGAATCTGGATCATCACTGTACACTGGATAGTTCCAATATTGCTTACCATTCTGATGTTGGGTTGGAGTTGTGAGGAGGTGTAAGCTAGCAGAAAAAAGTGTCAATAAAGGGATGATGGGATATCAACGTAGTTACTTTCATGTCATCAGTCCAGCCCACAACTCAGAGGCGAACTTCAGATGAGCTCCTTCTATGAAGTGATTTTTGTGCCACCACATTGCAAGCAAAAGTTACAGATTTGAGATCAAAATGTTCTAAATTGAAAACCAAATGTAAAGTGTTGAGAATCAAACTTCCTAATTTGCAAATGAAAATACATATTTGCTTTCAAAAAAATTTTCTGCTTTCAAAAAATATTTTTGAAAATGAAACAGAAAAAATATTTTGATACAGAACCCTGTTGTATTTGTGTTGCTTTGTTGCTCCTTCTGAGTTCTGTTCAAAAAGAAACGGGCCAGAATGGTTGAGGACTTTAGAATTCCGACCAAACAGCACCAATAAAGAGTCCAAAGTCCCCCTTGGTCCTCAAGCACGGCAATGCGAGGCAGAGACACCTGATTGGATAGAATTTAAACCAATCAGCAGCTCAAATGTAACGCTGAGAGAACATTTTGAACGTAAAGTCAAAAGTTGGCAAAATCGAGATGAGACACTACGCATCTGAAAACTTTTGTGCTGCAAATGCAAAAATGTTTCTTGAAAGCAAAAATAAAAGTTTGCAAACTCAGAAATATTTTTTGAAAGCAAAAAAAAAAGATTTTGAAAGCAAATATTTTGTATTTTCATTTTCAAATGAATAATTTTTATTCTGAGGACTTTACATTTTGCTTGCAATGTGGTGGCACAAAAATCATTTCATATCCTTCCACTCTGCAGAAAATGTGTCTTAAAAAACGACACAGGTTTACTGATTTTTGCTTAAAAACAACAATCATAATTAAAAGACCACAAGGAGCTATTTTGCAATTGATGAAAATATAGTTGGAGTGGGACTTTAATCAGTTAGTTTAGTTTTTAAAGCTCTTTAACCCAAGCTTTGCTGCTGTGAGTGAACCTGCAGGGAAGCTCAGCAACTGTCTGTGTGATGTTTTTGTTGTAAGTTGAGACTGAGCACAGATCCTTCTAAAATCTTATTCAGACGTGGGAAGCCTGCAACTCTAAGAAGCTGCTTGTCTTCAGTGTTGGAATGGATTGAACATCTGATCCAGAGAAATACATGTCTGGAGCTTTATCATAAACCTGTGCAGGTGCAGTGCACTAACAGTGTTTGTTTGTGTGCATGTTGTGAAAGTTTCAGCAACAGGAGTAGGGACAGCTGCAGGACTGTGTGTCAGCCGGGTGTCTGGCTAGGCTGGGACATGCTATAAAGGCCCAGTCCTCCCTTTCTATCATTTTTGCTGTGTATTAGCTCCACCCCTCAGAGGTTTCTCTCTTTATCCTCGTCTTTTTGCACCCCCTCTCTTGTAATGCTGACCTGCTGTTTCTTTTCTACTTATCCAGTTGCTCAGTTCTGGCTAACACTGTAATTCAGGATTACACTTACTTACTTTTTGGTCTTTTGAGATTACTGTGCTCCTATGACATGAAGGTAACCCCAGCCATGTTTCAGGCATGCATGCAGACAGTGTGGTCTGCTGAAGTAACATGCGTGTTTATGACTTGGTTGGTTGGTCTCATTTCTGAATAAGTATCTGCTGAAAAACACTGCCATGTGCTGTCATAGTAACTGAGTGTGATGTTTTTCAATGGTACATGTGGTTGTCATGGTACACAGAACTGGTCCCTCTAACCATCAGCCCCTGAAACCCCTCTGACTTATTCTTTTTTTTTTTTTCCTTTCCTACCTCTCCTGCAAACCATGCTCCTTCTAGTGCTGGGAATCGCTGAGTACCTCACGATACAATGCAATACATGGCTCACAATATCAGTGATATCGTGATACTGCTATAATTGGTAAAAATAATCTCTAATAACTCACATTATATAGAAGAACACATATTTTGGGGAAAATATATTCCTTTTTGTTTTTAGCTTGAACACAACCATAATAAACAACTTGTGTCTAATTTTGTGCAACAAATAATAGACATTTTTGTGCAAATCAGTAATAATGTCTTTGGCAAGCATTGACACCAAATAAATTTGTAAAATTTAATGTTGACAATAGTAAACATGAACAGCAGTGCCACTACTTAGTGCAGAATTGTTGCAAACAACAGAAAAAAACTAAATAATTCAAGTAGCTGCCAGACACATTGGTGCAACGTTCACCCCCTATCTACCTCTGAAGGAACGTCTTACCAAAGGAAGACGAATATAACGTTTTACAGCCTCTTAAAAGAAAAAAAAGATCGATACTTGGTGAAAACCCATCGAGAATCAATCACAGGACTAAATGTCGTGATATATCGCAATATCGATATGTTGGCACCCCTACTTTCTACTGCCAGAGCCCTTTTCCCTGCTGAGGAGTGTGTGTATGGATCCGCAATTGTGTAACAGACCAGAAACAAGCCCCCTGAACTGAGAAGACGACAACAGTTAGAGGGGCCGAGGGGAGGATATAAACTTTGTGAATCTGTCTGATTCATCACCACAACGCAGCTCCAACACTCAGCACAGAAAGGCAGTATCACAGTGGAGCTTGTTAGCTCATCTCCTATACGTAGCTTCTGAACCCCATTCCAAAACATAGCTCCTAAACTCTGTGCCCACCACAACAATCCATCCGAACGATGTAAGTAAACTCAGAGCCACTCCATTCCTAAACAGTGGCTGAAGGCACCACCTGAATGGGAACTACACATTTGAGGATGTCCAGCCCCAAATGGAGACAGGTTGCACTCTATACAGGATCTTCTCAGTTCCTGTGCTGCAGGAGCTGCATTGGGAGGGAGAGGACTTGCCTTATCACCTGAATACCGCACTCCTCCTGCTGCTGGTGTTATGTTTGCTCTTACACTACATATGCCAAAATGCCACCACGCCGCCACCTAAACGCCAATTTTTCAGAAAAATCAGCAAAGGGCTGATGATACCCGATTATCGAGGTTTTAAGAAAAAGTTGAGAATTGAGAAGCGACTGGAGAATTTCTTCACATCAGGCAGTGGCCGTCCGGCCACATTTGGAGGTTTCACTGTGGCAGTTCACCTTAGCATTAGTGGTAACTCGTAGCAACCATACCTTCTGTTTCCACTTCCTCCTCATTACTGCATCTTCTTGTATCTCAATGTTTCTCAGGAGCTGAGGGAAATCCACAGTCGGCAGCAGAGGCAGAAGCAAAAGGATCTTGAAGGGGACGCACACATTCAGACGCAAACGTGCTCTCATGTGCACACACCGAGTGAGAGGATGTCTGCCGAGCTGCAAGACAGCAGGTAAAAATGAAGCACCTGTAAAGGTGCATTCACATCGAACGCGATTCACGCTACAAATACTAATAAAGAAACTCGCAGGGGAACACCGTAGTTGTTGTTTTATCATAGTTGTGTTTTATTTTGATTGAGAGCATTTGTGTAAACTTTACTCCCTGCAGAGGTTAGAAAATATTGTTTTATGTTTTATATTGATTTGGTTCAAACATTTGATCCCAGGAAAGGAGCCTTTCTGACATCAGAACCTCTCCTCCTGCAGGTCCACCTCAGAGGATGCTGTCTGCTGGAGGGAGGACATGGGAATCGCTGCCCCCGAAGCTCCCAGCCCCACTTCTGCCTCACATGCCTGGTTAAACAGAGTCACAAAGGAAGAGGAGGAACGAAAGAGGAGGGGCATGGAGGGGGAGGCTGGGGGCAGGAAGGGAGCAGCAACCCTGGAAGAGAAGGAGGATGAAAGCCAGGAGAAGAGGGAAATTCATGATAAACTCAACAAACTGTTCAGTCAGCCAGCAGACCCATGGGCCTCTGCAGGTGTGTGTAGTGTGCAAAGTATGTATCTGTTGTTTGTGGGATGGTAAATGGCGTATACTTGTATAGCGCTTTCTACCCTCCTTCGAGGGCCCAAAGTGCTTCACAGTCACAGACCCATTCACCCATTCACATACACATTCACACACACATTCACACACTGGTGGTGGCTCCACTGCCGAACACTGGCGCCAACCTCCCACCAGAGGCAATGGTTCTATCAGAACCATCTAAAGGGATTTCAAGTCCAAGTCATACAGTCTCCTGTATGGCTGAGAACCATTGACAAAGACATAAGTTGTCTCAGAAATGGGGACAGATGGGATGTCACCTGAGTTTTTAAAGGGACCATACCATGAAAACCAACTTTGTGAGCTTTTAAGTGTATTATACTGTTCATTCCTCACTATAAAGAACCCCAAAGCAGTATTTCAATTCGTTGAGTAATCCTCTAAAAACCATCGCTCTCAACAGCAGCCCCTCCCATACCCACGAAAACATGCGGGTTCTCACATGCTTACATCACAAGTTGAGAACTGCCCCCTCCTGGAAGAGTCTGCTCCACCAGCACTGTCCCCAGTCTAACACCAACACCCAACTTCTCCACAGAGCTAGCGGTGATCAGCAAAAAACTTTAGATGAACAATACTGTATATCTTCCAGTTGTGTCCTGTCTTCAATAAATTCCAGCTCAAATAGGTGTTTGTTACTTTAGACGCGGGGCTCCTTTAAGACACCCCCCACCCCCCACCTCGGTCAGGCACAGTCGTGCAGGCGTCGAGTGTATTTGTGTTGTGAAGCAGTGTAGTGATGGCTGGGTTTACTAAAGGCACATATATGGTATATGCATCCATCTTTGAAAAAATCTGGATACTGTTTATTTTTGTGGGGGAAACTAAGACAGAAAAGCTCTTGGATGATGTCATGAAATGGGCGGCAGCGGCAGGCGGAGCCTCAGGAATCGAGTTGTTTTACTTCCGGGTAGTAAAAAACTCACGAAAAATAACATTTCATAAATAATGTTTTTTAGTGTTCCAAGGGTAATATATGTTCATATATATGGATATAGTTTACTCTGAAAGGCTTAAGAAAATCATGGTATGGCCCCTTTAAAGTCTGCATGTTTCTTTCTAGCCAACACTTTTTCAGCTTCAGTAGTTTTCAATGAATCTCTTTTGTAATGACCATAAATCTGCTTCATTTTTCAAAAATTGTAAAATTGATCAAACCAGAATAACGATCTGGAGTCTCTTAAAAGCTTTTTTCAAACCAAAAATGTTGGGAACACTAAAAGCACAAAAATCTCAGAGTGAGAATGTTTATCAGATTTCACAAATAAAAAGATCAACTTCCATATCTACTACATACATAGTTATAACATCACTAAATCAATAAAAAAGAAGCAGTTTCTATGTGCAATTTATTTAAAAAATGTCCAATTTGAAGAGGAACCTCTCCTTCAGCTTTAGGGGTTTAAAACTATCAGACCTGTGCAGAGAAACTGTTCTGATTGAGAAAGGTTTTCATTTAAGACGAGAAACAACTCGGCAGCTTTCACTCATCCTCCAGGAAAACAGTCAAAGCTCCTCATCAGAGCTGGAAGCAGCATGTGTGGGTGTGACTGATGAGGCGGGGTCTGGATGTTTCTGCTATGTTTCAGTGGAGAAGACGCAGGCTCCTGGCCTCTTTGAGAACAACACGGTTGTTGCTGGCGGCGAGCAGCAGCTGAAAGTGGTGTATTACCGGGCGCTGTACCCATTCGACGCCCGCAGCCATGACGAGATCAGCATTGTGCCTGGAGACCTTATCATGGTGCGTAACTTTGCCTTTACTTTAACTGCTGCGGGGGGGGTGTTCAACAAAATGAAGCTTCATTCATCGAACACTTACAGAAGAGCAGGGGCAGTCAACGTTTACAAAACAGAACTCTTTGTCAGGAGAAAGTAGGCTTCTTTCTTTAGTATGTTCATACAATGTTTCAGTAAATCCCTGTTTTATAGTTCTTTTTTACAATTGTGAGCTGAAACTTCACTATAATTCAGTGCTTGCTTTGATTTCTGCTCGAGTTGTCCATTTGAGAACAGGAAAGCAATACAGATAAAAGCACTTTAGTTTCTATAAAGGATATATTATCATTTCCATTTCGTAACAAGATGTTACTTTGAGAGTAAGCTTTTTGCAAAAAATGTCGTCATTACGGTGGATTTCAGGATTCATTTACAATTGAATGTTTTCTCCCGCCAGATGGAGAAACAGAGATATAATTGCCCAAAGGGTAAACAAAAGTATCACATTTTACTCGGCTTGTGTTTTTACGACACGTTTCAATGCATCAAACATTGACAAACACACAAACTGAGTGCTTGTCACTCCTTCTGTGAGTTCAGATTTAGTAATCATGTTGATGACAGAAACTTTTAAGAAGATGCAAAAGAGAATTTGAAGAAAATGACAAGAATACATTAGCTTTATTATGCACTAACCGTCTGCTCTCTCCTCTGCTCCGCCTCTGAAGGTGAAGGGGGAATGGGTAAGTCGTTGCCCCCTTCAGTGCAGTTTTGTTCCCCACCTACCATAAATCACCTGCTGTTGTTGGTTTATGTCCACTCCATGTCCATTCATTTATAAATGAACGTAGGGCTGCCACGAGTAGTCGACTAATCGGCTATTAAAATGACTGACGACTAATTTAATAGTTGATTAGTCGTTACTTTATAATATACAGAGTCAGAGTGTAGCAAAGTTGAACAAAGTTGTGAGGGTTCATCACCAAAAAAATCACTATTTCATTTGAATTAGTGAGACTAAAACTATCTTTAGTGAAAAATAGTTCCTTCTTTCAGATGTCGACCTCATTAGATTTAATCTCGTTTTAATACCAGAAACTACTGAAGGACAGAGGCTGCACAATTTATTAAAAGTTTAATAAACTATCATCTTCATTGTGTTTATCTTTAGTATAAAGCTCATGATGGTTAAGATGTGTGCTTTACATCCACTTTGTGCATGACCTGATTAGTCGGCTAATCTGAAAAATAATCGGGGATTAATCGACTATTAAAACAATTTTTTGCACTAAATGAATGTTTGATTTTTTGCACAAAATCAAAAGAGTTTGTTACCTCTGATTTCTGAAAGAACAGAAAAATCTAAAAAATAATTTTGTTTTTAGTAACAGAGGCACAGAATTCCAAAGGGGCTGCCTGTCATTTTAAAACAATAGAAAATGAGTTGTTCATGCATGGTTATTCCAACTCTCCTTTCCATCTCCTGCAGCTTAGACAGCTTTTACTTTAAAGGGGTCATACCATGTTTTTCTTCAGCCTTTCAGAGTAAACTATATCCATTTATGATCAAATATTACCTTTGGAACACTAAAAAACAAATTATTTATGAAATATGAGTCATTTTTGTGGAGTGTTTTAATACCTAGAAGTAAAACGACTCCATCTCTGAGGCTCCGCCTTTCGCTCCTTGCCGGTCACACCCATTTCTCGACGTCATCCTTTACCTGCCCATAGCCTGTTTTGGCTAACCTAAGTTTTTTTTTTGTTTGTTTTTTTTTAGGCTAATTTGGCATTTAGCAAATATTGTAGCGGGCTATCATCTTCAGTGATTTCATCTATCAACTTCAGCATCTTCAGCTATCAGCACTAGCATACTTAGTTCAAATTCAGCTTACAGCACTCACACTAGCATTATCACAGGTAATGCTGTATATCTAGTTCATAATTGTATTAAAAAGTTATGGTTTTAAAGTTTTAAAACTTAAGTTTTAGAGTCTTCAATAAATGTTTATCCTGTTCGGCCCGCGACCTAAGGTGTGTTTTGGATTTTGACACCCCTGGTCTATACGCGATGCGCAACGTGTGTTGAAGTTGTAGCGTTAGCTGGTGCGTTATATGCTAACGGTATACTGCATGATTACCTTACAGGTCTGGACTCTTCATGCGGTTTGATTGTAGGAATGCCGCCGGCTCTGAGATTTAGTCTCTTGGTCAATCCTCTTTGATACATGCTGAGGTTATCAAACTGTCATCTGTGAAGTGGAGCTCACAAAGAGCTGCTGGCGGGTCTGTCGTGCTATTGAAGATAAAATTCAAACACTTCTGATGTGCTGGCTCTGCTTTTGAAAGTTTAAACAAACACCTAAACCTCTCACAGCCAAAAAAAACATTTTTCAACACTTCAAAGACATTGTCTGATGATCCGTTGTTTTCTCTGCAGATTACATACAAGATGAGCTACAAGTGGGTGTGTGTTTGTTGTCGTCTGGGGGCGGAGCTTGCAGCACATACTCTTCCTGGAAGGGGGGGTTCACATTGTGCTGACGTCCGCATGATACGACCCGCTCATTTTTGTGGGTATGGGAGGGGCTGCTGCTGAGAGTTTTTAGAGGATTACTCTTAAATGTATGAACGGATCAAAATACCATTTTGAGGTTTGTTATAGAGATGAATGAACAGTAAGAATACACTTAAAACCTTAAAAAGTAGAATTTTCATGGTATGGCCTCTTCAATCTAGAATGAGAGTCGGCTTTTTGACCCATTTACTGAATGAATGAATTCTAAAATGTAGTTATTAGTAAGGAAATGTCAAGTAAATTTCTTAGCATTGACTGTAAAGTCCAAAACACTTCATCTGAATGTTGTCGTGTTAATGTTTTTGTGGGTTAGCCTCTCCTAGTGTCAAAACTAAGTTGGCTGTTAATGTTCAAAATAGCCGACCTTTCCATAAGGAGAGTTAACCCCTGATGCAGACGGCCCTACAGCTCTGAACAGTTTGAGTGCAGTTTGTCTTAGCTCTATTCTGGCCCCACAGGTGGATGAGTCCCAGACCGGAGAGCCTGGTTGGTTGGGCGGCGAGCTCAGAGGTCGCACTGGGTGGTTTCCAGCCAATTATGCAGAACGGATCCCTGAGAGTGATGTTCCCATCAGCTTGCGATCCACCACTTCCTCTGAATCCCAACAGCCAATAACCACGCCTCCTCCTGCCTCTGGACATGGCTCATCATCTACATCCTCTGTCAACAGTAACTGGGCTGACTTCAGCACAAAGTAAGTTGAGGAAGCTGACCTTATGCCAGATGTCCAGGTGTGTGTATTCCTTACTCATCTGTGCACTTGTGCTAAAAGTTGGCCCCCAAACACGGCCAGTCAATCAGACTCTGAGGGATGGGATGCGTGGCCAACCTCTTCAGCCAATCAGAACCCCTCTTTGAGTGTTCCTTCAGCGCAGCTGCGACAACGCTCCGCCTTCACTCCTGCCACCATGACAACCGGCTCCTCTCCCTCTCCTGTGCTGGGACAGGTACCCAAAGAAAACTCTAGAGTCTTTCCAAATGGACACAGATTCATGTGTTTCTGCTGTTAGGGGGAGAAAGTGGAAGGTCTTCAAGCTCAGGCTTTGTATCCCTGGAGAGCCAAGAAGGACAACCACCTGAACTTCAACAAGAATGAGGTAGGGCTGAAGATCTGGAGACCCTCCCGCTGTGCTGCTGCTTCAGTGTGACATTGTTCTGCTGTCCTGCATGCAGGTCATCACGGTGCTGGAGCAGCAGGACATGTGGTGGCTCGGAGAACTCCAGAGCGGGCAGAGAGGCTGGTTTCCCAAAAGTTATGTAAAGCTCATCTCTACTAATGTAGCACCTCCTGTGAGTGCGGTGGCACGCAGCAAAAACCCTAGGTGGGTCCCGCAGTTCAGTGTATCGCGCATAAACACAGTAGTGGGTCCAGGTCATTTTCAGAGTAAACATCACCCAATCCGTATCCTCCCAGCCATCTCATGGGAAGGTTTGCAGTAGAACAACTAACTGCACATCTGAACTTTAAGTCCCTTTTACATCCAGTGCAGTTTGATTTCAGAAGGAAACATTCTACTGAAACAGCCTAGTGCTTGCTTTCTTAAGGATGGGGTCCAGATGACCCCATCCTTACATTGATGTGTGATCCCTCCCATGACAAATGTGGACAGGATTTTATGTCTGCCTCAGACACCAGTGAAGATAAAATCCTTGGGAAAAAAATCTTAGTGCGCTGTCTTGTGGGTCCAGATGACCCACTTTTCATGGTTTACTGTGTCAAAGACCTTTGGTAAATTGAGGAGGACAGCTCCAACCACTCCACCTTGATCTAGACGGGATCCCTTATGCTATCCGAGGCATGTTTACATTAAAAGTGGGGTCATCTGGACCCCACAAGACGGCACGGTAAACTTCTTCACTGGTGTCTGTGGCAGACACAAAATCATGTCCACCTTTACCATGGGAGGGATCACACATCAATGTAAGGGTGGGGTCATCTGGACCCCATAAGAGAGCACAATGGTTAAACACACTTCTACCTTGTGGTCAGCTCTACTAGCCAGGGACAGCAGCTTTAAGTCAAAGTGGGTAAACACCGGTCGGGCCACCGTGGAAACTGGATAAACCCACATTTTCTGCCCACTTTTGACCCGCTTGGGGCCCATTTGGCCTTTCCTTCTGGGACAGAATTCCCACATATTTTGATGCTTTTCAAACCACTGGTTATTCAGTGAGCAAGCTTGCCCACATTACTTAAGTAAGAGATATTGTGTGTATTTATGTGTTCATTACCAGGTGTGGTTGTGGTATTTATATGGTTGTGATGGAAATAAGAAAACATGCTGTTATGCATTGTCTTTATCTGGTGCTCTTCTCTCTGTTTCTACTGATCTGTTTTATGTATTTCTTTTTGTTGTGCTCATTACTCTGTTGAATTCCAACTAGGGCTGCCACGATTAGTCGACTAATCGACGACTAATCGACTATTAAAATAGTCGATGACTAATTTAATAGTCGATTAGTCGTTATTTTATATTATATGGAGTCAGAATTTAGTAAAATTGAAAGTTATTATGATATTCTGCTAGCTTCTTGGACTATTTTGGCATTTATTAAGTTTTTTAGGCTATTTTGGAGTTTTAATTTTAGCTACATGCTAGCTGTTTTTGCTAACAGGCTTTTTTAAGATGTTTTAGGCTGTTTCGCAATTTAGCTAATATTTAAGCAACATGTTTGCTGTTTTGGCTAATTCAAGCTTTTTTCGGTTTTTAGGCTATTTTTGTGTTTAGCTACATGCTAGCTTTTTTATCTAACTTCGTCTTGTTTTAGTGTTTAGGATATTTTGGAATTTAGCTAATATTTAAGCTAC
Source organism: Oryzias melastigma (assembly GCF_002922805.2). Classification (NCBI taxonomy): domain Eukaryota; kingdom Metazoa; phylum Chordata; class Actinopteri; order Beloniformes; family Adrianichthyidae; genus Oryzias; species Oryzias melastigma. Next base: position 1,665,145 of record NC_050526.1, read on the forward strand.
ATGTTAGCTGTTTTGTCTAATTCGGGCTTTTTTGTTTTTTTTGGCTATTTTGTTTTATCAGCTACATGCTAGCTGTTTTGGCTAACTTAAGCTTTTTTGTTGTTTTTTATTCAGGCCATTTTGGAGTTTAGCTAGTATTTCAGATACATGCTAGCTGTTTTGGCTAACCTAGGTTCTTTTTAGGCTAATTTGGCCTTTAACTAATATTTCAGCAGGCTATCAGCATCTTTAGCCATCGTCACCAGCATCTTTTGCAACCAAATTCAGCTTACATTCTATCTACAATAATGGTAATGTGAATATATCTAGTTTTTAGTTAGTTTAAAGATAATTATCCTTAAGATTTGTGTTTTACATCCACTTGTGTATGACGCGATTAGTCGACTAATCGTAAAAAATAATCGGTGATTAGTCGACTTTTAAAATAATCGTTTGTGGCAGCTCTAATTCCAACATATTTACTTGTTTTTGGTTTTACTTGTTCTCTTTTCCCATTTCTTACTTTCATAGGGACTGCAGGTGGAAATGAGCTATTTTGCTATAACCTGACACAACACATCTTTTCACATCTCATAGGATCAACATTCTTGCGTAGTTTTAGCTAACACCCTAATAACAGTAATTGTCTTATTACCAAAAACACGCAAAAAGATAAATATCTGCCTTTTTCTCCATCCAGTTACTGATTGTGCAGAAACTGCTAAAACTTCTCTTCAGCAGACATCCTGGATGTTTAGTTTGACATACATGCACTCCTCCTGGTAGACCAGGAAGAAAGACTTCAAAACTGTACTGACCCACGATCAGACTATTTGACCCTAAAGCTGTGGATCTGTATGATGTTTGTGGTCTGGAGTTCTCACATTCATGAAGCTCCGTGTGCTTCTTTTAACATGTCCTCAGTCTAGCCGTTCTCCAGGGACGATATAACTTTTCCTCTCTACTAATGAAGTTTCTCCTTCATCTCTCTCAGTGAATCTGCCAGATCAGAGAGCCCGCCCAGTGAAAAGCGCTCACCCTCCTCGCTGTCGAACCATGCAGAGACTGGAGAAGGTAAACCTTTGTAGACCAGATAAACTTACAGATTATTTGGAACTGCTGTAACACTAAACTCTGATTCTGTAGAGTACTTGGCCATGTACACATATGAGAGCAGTGAGCAGGGGGACCTGAGTTTTCAACAAGGAGACATCGTCGTGGTGACCAGGAAGGAAGGGGATTGGTGGACGGGTATGGTCGGGGGGAAGACTGGAGTTTTTCCATCCAATTATGTGAAACTTCGCGACTCTGCGATGGAGGTGAGGGTGCTTTCCTTTTGCTAATGGTCAGGACTGGAGCAGAAGTTTAAAGTTTCCCCATTTCTGTCTTCAGTGTCTGGGACCTGCAGGGAAGACCGGCAGTCTAGGGAAGAAGCCAGGTGAGTTTAACTGTCCAAAGCAGGGACCTTCAGGATGTTTATGAAAACCGTGGAGAGATTTAAATACAAAGCAGAGATGTAGGAGCAGCTGGATGTGTCAGTTTGCTGTGTGTAGGACTGACATGTAGAATATCAGAGATGGCATCCCAGGGCGTATTATCCCCACATTGATAGTACCCTTTGGTAAATAAAAGCTCAAAACGGTCACAGAAATAACTCAAATCTGACAAAAGCAATAATAAATAAAAATGTTAAGAAATTCAATCAATGAAAATCACACATTGTTTTTCAACCATACTTCAACAGAATTATTTGTAAAAATAAGATCCTGGACAGGCCTGGACAAAAATGATGGTACTCCTAACTTAATATGTTGTTGCATTCACTGCAATCAAACGGTTCCTGTAACTTTCAATGAGACTTCTGCATCTGTTGATGGTATTTTGACCCACTTCTCATGAGCAAACTGCTCCAGTTGTCTCAGATTTGAAGAACCCTTTTCCAGATGGAACGTTTCAGCTCCTTCCAAAGATGCTCAATAGTATTTTAGGTCAAGGCTCATAAGTCCACTTTAGAATAGTCTAATGTTTTCCTCTGAGTCATTCATGGGTGTTTTTAGGTGTGTTTTGGCTCATTGTTCTGTTGTAAGACCATTGACATGCAACTGAGACCAAGCTTTCTGACACAGGTCAGCACATTTCCCTCCAGAATCCCTTGGCAGTCTTGGGTTTTCATTGTACCCTGCACATATTGAAGAACCATGTGGCAGATGCAGCAAAGTAGACTCACAACCTAACAGAAGCTCCTCCATGTTTCACAGTAGGGACAGTGTTCTTTTCTTGATATGCTTAATTTGTCCGTCTGTGAACATAGAGCTGATTTGGCTTTCAAAAAGTTAAATTTTTGTCTCATCTGTCCATAGGACATTCTCCTGTTGGCTTTGTGGCTGTCAACTTGTAGTTTAGCAAATTCCAGGCTGGTTCTTTAGGATTTGTTTTCAACAATGGTGTCCCCCTTGGTCATCTCCCATCAAGTCCACTCAAACAAGGACGGATGGTGCGATCTGACACTGATGATCCTTGAGCTTGAAGTTGATCTTTAATCTCTTTAGAGGTTTTTCTCGGCTCTTTTATTACCATTTGTATTATCCTTCTCTTTGATTTGTCATCAATTTTCCTCTTGCGGTCTCGACCCAGGAGGTCGGCTGTGGTCCCATGGATCTTAGATCTCTGAATAATATGTGCAACTCTAGTCACAGGAACATCAAGCTGCTTGGAGATGATCGTATAGCCTTCTCCTTTAACATTCTTGTCTATAATTTTCTTTCTAATGTCCTGAGAACTCTTTCCTTTGCTTCCTCTGGTCCATGTTGAGTGTGGTACACACCATGTCACCAAACAGCACACTGGCTACCAGTTGCTCTTTATATAGACCCAATGACTGATTATAGAAACCTATGATGCTTTTCTAGAGGTACCATCATTTTCATCCAAGCCCCCTTCATGATTTAGTTATTGTATTAATTCTGTTGAAGCATTGTTGAAAATAATGATCTTATCTTCATTTGTTACATTTCATAGAATTTTTATTTATTGTTACTTTTGTCATATTCCAGTTATTTCTGTGACCATTGTGAGTTTTTCTTACAGTATCCAAAGGGCACCAATACTTTTGTGTGCTTGTATAAGCTCAATCCAGTGTGGGTCCTCAGGCAAAAGTTACGCTGCTGCTTAATCATGAGTCTCCTGGTGCCTTGAAAACACAGGGTTGTCAGGAAGGACAGCTGGTGTAAACTCTCTGCCAGACTACCTGTGCCAATCAGTGAAAGTTGATTGGCTGTGGTGACCGCGTACAGGAGAAGCCGAAAGGTCAACCATAACCAAGATGTGGGAGCCCGTCAGTCACAATGTTCCTGCTTCTTCTTCAGAGATCGCACAGGTGATCGCGCCGTACACTGCAACAGGGCCAGAGCAGCTGACACTGGCTCCGGGACAGCTGATCCTCATCAGGAAGAAGAATCCAGGGGGTTGGTGGGAGGGAGAGCTCCAGGTATTCTGTTACAAGGGTACACTCCATACGCGTTAGTTAGTGTGAAGGAAAAGAAAATACATTCAATTTGGGTGTACGTAATTCTTTATTGGTAACTTGTGTCTGCATGTCTGTGTGTCACTTTAGATTTGTGTGCCTAATTCTTCATTTGTATCTCATACAATACATTTATGCTTAACTGTGTGCACTTGCAATTGTATAAATGTACAAAAATTAGAAAATACAACAAATAATTTACACAAGCACAACTCAAAATTACATCAACTTAAAACCAGATGACCCCACCCTTACGTTGATGTGTGATCCCTCCTATCATGAAGGTGGACAGGATTTCATGTCTGTCAGACACCAATGAAGATAAAAAAAATCCTTGAAAAAGAAATTTCAGTGCTCTGTCTTGTGGGTCCAGATGACCCCACTTTTAATGTAAACAAGCCTAGGACAAGGGTTACATTTTTGCAATTTTAAGTTGTGCATGTGAAAATGAAATTGAATTTTTTTTGTATTTTGTATTTTTTTTACATGTGAATACACAATTGCAAGTGCACAGTTGTGCACAAAATGTATTGTATGAGAATCAAGAATTGCTGCACACACAAATCAGAGGAGACTACTGTCTCTCCCTAAATAATGCTTAAAAGTATGAATGTGTATTGCTATTGTAAAAAGAAAAGACTGATCTCAAAGCCCACAACAGGCAGATCCTATTTATTGAAAAATTCAATCTGTATCTAATTCTCTGCATCACCACAAACAAAAACTAGAAATATAGCATTACCAGTGATAATACAAGTGTGAATGCTGTAAGCTGAATGTAGCTGCCAAAGATGCCAGAGCTGATAGCTGAAAATTCTGAAACTGAAAGCTTAAAATATTTGCTAAATGCCAGTTTAGCCAAAAACTGGATTTTTTTTATTTTTGCCAAAACGGCTAGAATAATGCTAATATATTAGCTAAACTCCAAATTTGCAATAAGAACTTGAAAAATGACAATTTTTCCAAAAACTTCTATCATAATGCTAACATTTTGGCTAAAGTCCAAATTTGCCTTAAAAAACTGGAAACATGTCCAAATTAGCCAAAACACCTAGCATATTGTTAAAATATTTGCTAAACTCCAAATTTGCCTAAAGAACTTGAAAAACTTCAATTTTTTTCCAAAACAGCTAGCATAATGCTAACATGTTTGCTAAACTCCAAATTTGCCTTAAAAAACTGGAAACATGTCTATATTAGCAAAAACAGCTTGCATGTAAAATAAAAACTAATTTCCAAATTACCCTGAAAACCCAGTAGTTACTGAACATTTGAAAGTTTGAATGGTGTCTGACTTAGGACTTTGGTAGAACCAATACCACTCTTCAGAACTGCCTTAATCATGGTGGCATGGATTCAATAAGAGACTGGAAACATTTATCAGAGAGTTTGGTAAATTGAGAATTTTAAATTTTGAAGAAAATGCTCAATATCTCAGGCACCAAACTTTCTGTACTGACTAATCACGATCTCACTGTCCTACTACAACAAAGATTATGACAGCAACTCCAAATATTCATATTTGAAATGGAATTGTTTCCTAAAAACTAAACAAAGTTGTAATAGGACAACAAGGTCATGATTACAGTCTCCAACAGAAAGTTTGGAGACTGCAGCTTTAATATCTTCAGAGCTATTGAGCATCTTTATTATGTGTTATGTTTATCTCTATTAATAATTAATTGAAAAATAATAAAACAAATAAAGAATGCCTTTTTTCCCAAATATTAATGTAGCATGAATATGGTGACGATTCTTCATTCCTAGCTTACATAATTGCAGACATTTATTCATTTTTGAGAGATTATTGATATATTTACAGAATAGCCTTTTCTCAACGCTTGCAGTTTGCAGACGGTCCCTTAGCATCTGTCTCGCTGCTCGCGTGATCATTTTCCTTTGAAATGGTTTGTAGCTCTCTCTGTGATACAACAAGAATGACCGAGATGCTTGCGTTCACATTTGAACGTTAATCAGAAGAAGTCCAAATATGTGGATATTTTTCTAACTTTACAGAACTGTGAGCTTGTTGGTTTCTGAACACAACACGTTTCACGATCGTACAATAAACTTAATGGTTCAAACAATATCATATTTTTATTGGAACAACATGAAACATTTTTGTTATAACATAATAAATGCATATTTTGTTTAAACATGAAAATTAAGAATTTGATATTATATTGTACAAAAACTGAAGTTATCTTGTTGGAACATTAAACTTTTCACAATATAATGTGATGTGCAGTTTTTTTTATTTTTTATTTCCACTGGATGGCAGCTCTGCGCTTCCCAATTCTGTTTGAAATCTTATCCAAAGAAAGTTGATTAGGACCAAAGATAGTACTGGAATGATGACAGAAAAGTTTACTACGTTACCATTCAAGGTTTGGCTGAACTGAAGGAGCCATAAACGTTTTCTTTAAAAAACATTTGGTCGGTTAGTAAATAATGAAACAAATTGTCCACATTTCAGCTTTGGGTGTTGACTTGCATTTAATAATCAACCACAATGACAAATCTTTTGTGGGTGCAGGCTCGGGGGAAAAAGAGACAGATAGGCTGGTTTCCTGCCAATTATGTCAAGCTGCTGAGCCCCAGCACCAGCAAGACCACTCCCACTGAGCCAACCATCACCAAAGTGGCCCCTCCCACCACAGGTACTTTCTGACACGCACAGTTTTGCTGTATGCACACCGCTGACTCGTAGCTTCTGTTAAAACGTATCAGACACTTGAAATAAAAGCATTTGTCTGCCCCTGTCTCCCAAAGAAACCAAATGACAAACTAACAATTAAATTACCTAAAAATATTTGGAAAATCACCCAAAAAAAATATTCAGTTGAATTGTCAAAAAGGAGCGTTTCTATTAAAGCTAGGTAACATGCTGGTGTTTCCTCAGAAAAAGTCGGTCCTCGAGAGCTGGTGTCCCACATGTTTTACAACCAACCTGCTATTGAAGCTTCTTATTAGACAAACACACCTGATCCAGGTAATCAGCAGCAGATAACCAGCAGGAGGCTGGCCCTCGAGGCCTGACTTTGGACACCCCTGCTTTAAACCTTTAGAGTCTCCTGTTCCACGCTGCCAGTCTACTTTTAGCGCTCAAGGGACTGAAAGGATTTTCAAAACCTAAAGATTTCATTTAAACACGGTCATTTTGTTACCCTGACCAAACTTTACAGCTCAAGTGCTTCAAGGTGTAGCTGAGAGAATCTGGTTATTTTTTCAAAATAAAAGATTTTTCAAAATAAAAGATTGTCGAGACTCAATACAGAAAAAAAGTGTGTAAAATAATTATTTCTTCCACGTCCTGGTTCCAATTGAACCACAGACCGATACCAGTCCACAGTCCGGCTCCAGGGCTGTAGGCTTCTCTGTTTATTTCATCGAGCTGTGGTCTGACTGTGTATCCTTCTGCAGCCGTGTGTCAGGTGATCGGCATGTACGACTATGTGGCGCAGAACGACGATGAGCTGGCCTTCCAGAAGGGTCAGGTCATCACCGTGCTCAACAAGGACGACTGTGATTGGTGGAAAGGAGAGCTCAACGGGAGAGAGGGCCTGTTTCCTAGCAACTATGTCAAATTGACCACAGATACTGACCCCAGCACACAGTGTGAGTATGCACATGCACGGAATCACTGCAGTGTTGAAATGAACATACTAACATGCTCACAGACCAAAACGAATGTGTGTGCCATGTGCTCACAGAACCATGTACACCACATGTGTATACACACACATCTGCACATACATGCCTTTGTACACACAAATATTACACACACATATCGACCCCTACACAGACAGAAACACACACATCTTCACTCACACTCAGATATGAATCTGTACACATGTACACACACACACTGGAAAACACAGACTCACACACACATTTTCATTCCCACATACTTATGATTCTCTGTTCAGACACTCACTCACTCACTCATACACATCTGTACACTAAAGCAGCACTTGATGGGCAGTTTCCAACACACATGTTTACACACACACAAACTCACGCACACACGTGTATTTGTTCACTTGTTTGTACACAAAGACACACATCTTTATTCATATAGGGCAACGTCATCAGGGTACCAAAGTAATTTACATTAAAGACCACTCCAATGAAAATGGTCTTTTTTGTGTTTTTAACATGTTCATGTCGCATTTTTCTCAAAGTAGAAGACCTATTATTAAGTTAGGATTCAAATAGTGTTTCTGAGTATTTCTTAATTCAAATTAGGAACACCTGAAAATTTGATGCTTGAAAATGCTCAGACTAATGGCCCAAGGGGCGGGTATCAATCAAAATTTCCAGAAACGTTCAGATCATTAACATTGTAAACATTGTTCTGCTTCTCCTGGAGGACGTTTCAGTTTGGACACTAGGTGGAGATCATTTTATAGCATTATACCTTATACCAGAAGAATGCTTTAGACCACAAATAGTTACTTTAAAAATATTTCCTTTAAAGAGTTCGGAAAATTCCTGCCTGTGAGTTTAGAAATATGTTCATTTATTCAGTAATGTATGTTGAGGTCGACTGAGTGTTAGCATCCTATGGGAAATTCTATTAAACGTTAACATCAAGGTAGCACACCTGAGCTTTATTTGCTAAATCGATCTATATTTTTATGTATCGATTATTGATCTATTAATCTTAAATCGATTCAAATCGATTAATTGATTTCATTAACCCAGCCCTAAATGGCGCAGCTTCAGAAATGAGCGTGCCAAAGTCTCCTCGCCCCTGAACGCCCCATGGACCGACCACTCATGCTTAGGTGTGCGAGACATGATGAGCGTTCATGATGAACAATCAGTGACTGCTGTAGAAAAATGTAATTCTGGCTCAAAACTGTACGAATGGCCTGATCCAATAATGGTTGTTGTTTATTTTTCTCCGCTAATGTTAGCTTGAGGCTATAGGGCCACCGGTGAGCACGCAAACAGAGCGACAAGGAGGGGGGGCGGCGGGTTTCTAGTGAGTTACTGCCGCTCTGCAAATAATATGTCTTAAAAAAAGCTTTTTGATTTTAGGTAAAAACTGACTAATCATAATTTAAAAACCACTGGGAATGATTTTACTATAGAAAAAAAACAGAAAAAAATATAGTTGGGATGTTAAGAAGAGAAACAAAAATGAAAAGTTGATCAAATCAAGAACTCTACTGAGTAATAAAGTCCATACTAAAAAGGTAAGTCTCAAGTTGATATCTGAAACTGTTCAGGTCTGAAATTGAACGCAGCTCTAGAGGAAAATATTTCATGACTTTTGCACACTGTGGACACAAAGGAATCTGCCCACTCAAACACACACACATGAATTTCATCTTATACACACGTGCGCATCTTCACACAATCACAAAAATCTTTGCAGACATGCATCTTCACAAAGACATGCACAAAAGCTCACACACTTACACATGTACATGCAGATTTATCTGCAACCAAATCCACACACGTGCATCGGTACAGACACACACCTGTGCATCTGCTCATTAACACACAAGTCCACACACATGCACCTGTACACACCTAATACCAGACATAAACACAGACACACACTCTAGACCAGGGCTGCCCATTCCTGGTCCTCGAGAGCTACCACCCTGCCTGTTTTCCAGATGTCCAAGCCCTGCTAGCTCCTGATTAGCTCAGTCAGATTTCTTCACATTCTGATTGAATGAACACACCTGGTCCAGGTAATAAGCAGGAAGCAGTGCAAGGAGATCTGAAAAACAGGTAGGGTGGTAGCTCTCGAGGACCAGGAATAGGCAGCCCTGCTCTAGACTCAGATTATCTGTTGCTGACCCCCCTCCCCCCGTGGGGTGTTTGTGTGCTTCTCTTATACCTTACTGTGCATGCATGTGTGTGTTTGTTTGCACACTTAGAACACGCCTCCTCTGCATGTTTTCCCTCTGCATTGCAAAACCTCCCTTCACTTAGACTCAGAGTTTCAGAGCAGAGAAAGAAAACTGAAAATTGTTAGAAGTAATTCTGACAAGTCCCCCCAACACTTCAGAAGTGACACTTGCTGCTATGGTTCAAAATCCTTTCACCACACCGGTGTCTAGCTTAGATGCTCCAACTTCAGGAATCCGTGAATCTTCAGGGAATCCCTAGTCCTGTTTGTGCAGTTTGTCATCAGTCTTCAGCATATTACTATATCAGTCCTGTATTTTCTTAACCTTCATTTGGTCTTCTTCATGTAAGTATTCTTTCTGCAGGAAAGTATCTAAAATATCAGATCTGCAAAATTGTTTCAACGTTTAGATTGTAGATACATCTTGGAAAAAAGTAGGATTACAGGCTGTTAAACCCTTCACTACACACTGTTTAAAATCATTTTTCAGAAATCAGATTTAGCTCTCTTGTTTAAACTCTCCAAAATCAGACCTTCATAGAAAAAGAAGTCCAGTTTTATAGAATGAAAATAAAGATCTGATCGTGATTACAGATTTATATAACTTTGGTAAACTCAACATGCTTTGTATCTGTTTAGGAGGCAGAGCACCAAAGAGATTGGTTTAGAGATCAAAATACAATCAGGCTGTTAAAAAAAAGCAAATCATCAAAACTATAAGATACTAAAAGGTGAACCACAAAAGAACTTTGTGGGTTTGTCACCTAGGTGCAAATGAACTGTAGCTAAAGAGTAAAAATGTCACAGTGAAAATGTTAAACTTGAGGTGAATAAACTCTCACACTAGTTGCAGAGCTCTGTGGTGTGAGTGTCATGATTAGGGTGCAGTATGTTCTTAACTCTTGTGCTGCGTTCACAGTGAACGCAAATTCGCTTGGCCTGCCCCCCTTTCGTCACGTGGCAAATTCGCTGCTGCCTGAGTTTGATGCCGTGGTCGCATGTGGGAGGAGCTACAAGCTATTTTCTTAGCACAATCGCTACTTGGAGCAGATATCTCACTTATAATGTGCGGAAGACACAGATGATGTTGAGAAATTCTATTTATTGTGAAGAGTTCTACAATAACATCAGTTATTCATCATACTGAGATTCTGAGAGCTGGTTCACTCTCACTTTGGGGATGTTTTCTGTGACAGCTGCTTCTGCTGTGTTTCTGTGTCTCTGTGACTGAATTTGAAGGCTTACTGTCCTCCATTAACCAGCGAGAGGAAAATAGAATTAGGGGACTTTTTTATCATAGTCTCAATCAAAATAAAAAAAATATCACAAAGTTTGGGAGGCCCGAGCCAGCAGCCCCCACACACCATAGATCACATGTGTCACAGTTAAGGCCCGGGGGCCGGATCCGGCCCTCCGGGTAATTCTATACGGCCCTCCAGATCATTTTATTTTATTGTTATTAACGACCCGATGTTATCTTGTGCTTATTTTTAACTTGTATAATTTTGACAAAATATATTTTCATGGAGAGTAAAATATTGAAAATTATTTCAGGTTTAAGTTGATTTATTCTTTAATAATATTCATGACTTTTTATTATTCATAATTATGTTAAAAAGTTACAGTTTTAAACTTTTAAAATTAGCATTAAAAATTAAGATTTTTTAGGCTGTTCTGGAGTTTAGCTATTATTTCAGCTTCATGCTAGCTGTTTTGGCTAATTTAGGCTTTTCTCAGTTTTTTAGGCTTGTTTGAAGTTTAGCTATTTTTCAGCTACATGCTAGCTGTACAGAACTGCCAGGGACCAACTTCACGCAAACACATTTACAGATAAATGTTGTCAAGTAAGTTGATCTGACATCAGTGTTCGATTTCATAACATTGATGCTCCGTCTTTCTCTGCTCTGATTCGCTGTCTCTATGCCACACCCCCACACTCTGTCCTCCTGCAGGCTCCACCCACCTTAGTACCCGACTGGTTTGTTGTTGTTGTTTTGTTTAGTTGTTTTTGTTGATGTTGTTGTTGTCGTCCTTTTCTCTAGGATCATATCATTACCCAGAACCCCCCTCTCCTCAAAGCCCTCAAAGAGACCCACTAGGCCACGCCCACTAGGCCACTTCCAATGGGACAGCAGGAAGAGGTCACATGACCCGGACATGGCGACTCTCCACCAGTAGAAGAGAGAGAGAGAAATACAGATAGACTGTAATGTTAAAGCGAGAGCTCGGCTCGTGCACGGCTCTGACTGTTGATCTGAGGCTGCAAACGTGCACGAGCAGCAGGAGGGCTTTCATAGTCAGCCTCTTCCTCTCCTCTTCCTGTTTTATGGAGGGAGGAGGGAGGGAGGCCTGAGGAGAGCAGTGACTGCTGAGCTTCTCTACATGATTGGAGTGATGTTTTTCCAGGATCACACACACATGCACGCACACATGCACACACGCGGTGTAGGTGGATAGTGGGTCATTTTTGTGGCTTAACTGGAGATTTTGTCATTAGACTCATCAGTTCATCAGATTGCTCCTCCTCTTTTACGTTTTTGACTTCCTTGTCTTTGTTCCTATTGGTTCACCTGCTTCAACCATCTGTCAGTCGCAAGTTCTGACTCCTCCCCTCACTCCCCACTCCCTCGCAGTTCCAAAGAAAGACCCACTATCTGCCGAGGTTGAGTCTCAGCGCTGTCGTTCCCTCTCCTCTCCAGAAAGCCAAAGGCTCGGCCCCCCCAGCCTTTTTTGTTCTTCCCCCTCATCATGAAGAGGAGAGAATGAAGCAGCGCTGAGACACGCCCCCCTTCTCCCCACCTCCTACAGGCAACGTTTCACAGCGCTCCTGCCTTTCTGCTTCCTTCAGGGAAGGAGGCACTGAAGGAAGCGAGCGTCAGAAATCAGACTCAGCCTGACACCAAAGACTGCGCTGCAGAGCAGAACACACACAGTTACATGCTGCACAGCGATTGGGAAAACCTTCTCTCACTGTCTTTACATGTTTACGGGTTTGTCTGTTGCTATGACACAATAATGAAGTTTCAACTTCGAGAAAAGACCAAGAAGCTGAGTCTGAACATGGGGGGGGGGTCAGTCAGATCTTTGAATCATTCCAGTGACAAACATTCTCTATCATGCATCCCCAAGGCCCTGTGGTCCAGAGCTCAGCCCGTCTGGCAAAAGTCCATTTTAAAAGTTTTGTCGCAAACATTTTAAAGCTTTTTTCCTTTGTTTCTGCTGATTGCTAAAAAAAATCTCTTTTACCATGTGAGTTTTTCAGGCCGGGGGGATTTTTATCTATGTTTACTGTTACATTGTTTACATTTTACTGTTTGGGAAAATCACACATGCACAAATCTGCATACTGTTTATTTCTGGTTGCCATAGCAACACCCCCCACATGATTGCATGGCAACACATTAGTGTTATTGGAGCTGCCATATTAGGTTGTACTCTTTGTTTTTGTTCATGCAGACAAAATCTATTGTGATTCTTGTTCTCCGTGATAACTGAATTATTTTGACTCCTCCTCCCTTCAGCTCTCTGATAGGTCGATCAGTTCAGCCAGAACCATGTTTGTGTGAACACAGAACCTGGTTTTTACAGTCATAGTTTCAGTCCTGATGATGATGGGTGGAGCTTTGCCATCACAGAAGCATTACAGTGAAGAAAGGACTTCTTTGAAAACTTAATTTTAAATTAAAACCGGAGTGGGAGGGGTCTGAGCTGGTCTGTATGTCATTATTCTTGTAACAAATAAAAACTTCTTATCTGGACATAAATTTGTTAAATTGTTGAAGTTAGTCAAAGTTAAACAAGCCCATTGCTCCGCCCAACATGCGTCGACAGACTAAAGTTACAAAGATGTAAATATAATCAGAGTTCACGTGTCAATGCGTGCAGGGCCGTGCACAAGTGAAGAGCATCAAACGATTGAATTAATGTTGAGAATGTCACGCTCTGTTTTGAACAGGAGCGGTGCTGAACGATGAAATGCTCTGAGACTCGACGGCCTCACTCCTCATTCCTACAGAAACAGTCCTTGAAAATCTGCTTTGAAGGAAGCTCAAATTATTTTTAAAAGGATGCATTTTGTTGAAGGAAAATAATATTTTACATGAGACGAGCTTCTGTTCCCTCTTGTGGCTGGGAATGGCAGTACAGTTAAATATATTTGGAAGTGTTTGCTTACTCAATGTTTTCAAGTGAATACAAATTCTTAGTTAAACTTTTCCAGGTAATGTTTAAACTCAAACTTTGAGTTCTTTCTTAAACTCAAAGTTTTAGAAAGTTTTTTGCTTGTTTGTGTTTCTAACTTTATTCTAATGTCGGTTTAATTTACTAAATTCATACAGTCTGACAGGACAAGTTATACTTTTAAAAATCTATGAGAGCTCAGAAGATTTTATAGCAAAAGAAAACAAAAGTTTTAGCTCTATTCAAAACAAAAAACTTAACTCTGACACCCCCAAATGTCTGCGTCCTCCTCTCAGGTACGTATGCTGGGTTTGCTCCTTCACCTGAGGTCACTTGTGTGTTCCCGCCTGATGCCTGACAGCAGCGTGTTTGTGCTGCAGGGTGTGCTGACCTTCACCTGCTGGACATGCTGAGCCCCATGGAGAGGAAGAGGCAGGGGTACATCCATGAGCTGATTGTCACAGAAGAGAATTACGTCAACGATCTGCAGCTTGTTACAGAGGTGCCTGTCCTCCCACACGTGCACACTCTCATGGATGCAGCCTGATGCTCTTTGGCTGCTTCACACTGCTGTCTTTTAACAAGTTCAATACAGTATCAAAATGAGGAACACTAGCTCACATTTGACTTTGTAGTTGGTTCCTGAAAGAGAAGAGACGGAGGAAATCTACCATGTTTTGTTGCAGATTTTCCACAAACCTCTGCTGGACTGTGAGCTGCTGTCAGAGAAGGAGGTGGCCATGATCTTTGTTAACTGGAAGGAGCTCATCATGTGTAACATCAAACTGCTCAAGTAAACATTTCAGTATTCTTTGATGTTCAGCTTTGTTCACAAAGATTCAATCTTTCCTTTATTATAACAAATCAAGTTTCTGCTCAGATATTAAAGACTTGGAGACAAAAACATGCGTGAATTTGGAAACGAGCCTCACTTCTAAGGGTGTAAAACGACTCAAAGTTTGTTGGGTTGGAGCAAGTGTGCTTGTTAGGTCTGTATCGAGTCCTGAACCTTGTGTTTGGTCTGTACTTCGAGTGGCGTCTACCATAGCTTTTTGCTGGAAACTAAAGCCTGTAAACAAAACTATGTGACTAACGATCTCTTTGGGGATCGACCAGGAATTACAGAGGTGTGGCAAAGCAACTAGACAGAGATTATGGAGGTCCTTCGCTCTGCAGTTCTTGTTAGGATAGTTCACATATTCAGACTTTCAACACTTTAGGTCGCGGGCAGAACAGGATAAACATTTATTAAACACTCTAAAATTAAAAATTTAAAACTTTAAAACTGTAACTTTTTAACATAATTATGAACTAGATATATAACATTACCTGTGATAATGCTAGTGTGAATGCTGTAAGCTGAATTTGGCCACTGAAGATGCTGAAGCTGATAGCTAAAAACGCTGAAGTTGATAACCAGCTAAAACATTAGCTAAATGCCAAATTAGCCTAAAAAAAGATTAGGTAAGTCAAGACAACAAGCACATAGCTGAAAAATTAGCTAAACTCCAAAATAGCCTAAAAAATCTTAGTAAATGTCGAAATAGTCTAAAAAGCTAACAGAATAACAATGTTTAAAACTTTAAAACTGTAACTTTTTAACATAATTATGAATAAAAAGGCAAGAATATTATTCCAGAATAAATCAACTTAAACCTTTAATAACTTTCAATATTTTACTCTCCATAAAAATATATTTCTTCAGAATTATACAAGTTAGAAATAAGCGCAAGAAAACAACAATAAAATAAAATAAAATGACCTGGAGGGCCGGATAGAATTACCTGGAGGGCCGGATCTGGGCCCCGGGCCTTGACTCTGACACTTGACCTTGTCTTTGGGCCTGGCTTGTTTAGGAAGAGACATGATGGCTTTTGACTTCATTCACATTTCTCCTCACACTGTTTTCCTGACAGTCTTTATGTCATAAATCCTCATCAGTGTTCCTGTGAGGCAGATCTTCAGACGTGGTTTTGTTGACGATCTCTGGTTGGAAACAGAAATGTGCGGCTGAAGCAGTCTGAATGTAGACCGTAATGCTCAGGACTCGATCCAGACCAGCACACTTTTCCAGTCTTAATGCACAAAACACTTTTAATGATGGTGATAGTCTGATTGTTTATGGGTCAAAGCATATTTTTAAGAATTGTGAAGGTGTTTGGTACTTCAGATGTTTGATGGCACGGGGCTTCCCTGCAGGGCGCTAAGGGTGAGAAAGAAGATGTCAGGTGATCGAATGCCTGTGAAGATGATTGGAGACATCCTGACCAATCAGCTGCCTCACATGCAGTCGTACATCAGGTGGGACTTCATCAGCTCTACACATCGTTTGTCTGGACGTGTTGTTGATTTTGTGTTGCTGCTTTTGTGCAGATTCTGTTCATGTCAGCTGAATGGAGCCACTCTGATTCAACAGAAGACTGACGACAACCCAGACATCAAAGACTTTCTCAAGGTACACGTTTGGATTTTAAGGAACTGTTGTAAATATTGTTCTTTCAAATTGATGATAGTGACAGCAGCAAAGGTAACACTAGAGACCAAAGTGGCATGATTTAATCTTTTTTATTTATATTTACTTCAATCCCCTTAACTCCACTGTAAGGTGTCTTCCTAATCCTTCAACCTGAGCGCTCTGACCTCTCTGCCTACTGTTGTATTTTCTGTGGTTGTTGCCTTTAAAGCTCTGTAGAACCTCAGTACCAATAACCCTTTGATCAGTTTTAAAAGTATTCCCCTAGTTACGATTTTAGACTATTTTTTAAAGTAAAAAAAAAAAATGTTGTTTTCTAGGACATAGTTTCTGTAGAGCGGCAGAAAGTTGCCTCTGAGTTGTGAGGGAGACCGTTGGTGTGGAGTAAACCTGCACATGTTTACATATTCCCTCACTAGCTTACAGCCCCTCACAACCCCAACCTAACATTAGTGGTGCAACAAAAATGACGAGCGACATCAGAGCTATCCAGACGTACAGTTCTGATCCAGATTCCAGGAAAACAAAGACGTTCATGGATCTATCTGTCTGACAGCAGATGATCAGAACGCGGCAGAGCAGGAAGACTGTGACCTGCCGAATGTAGTTTATACATAACAAGATTTTTTTTAAGCTGTATTTTTGTGTCTGCTCTTGATTTACCACAATTTGAAAAATAATGTTCTCTATTAGAGCTGTGGATCATTGCTTCGGTATCGATCTGATTTAATTCATGAATCAAACCAAGACTCTTACTTTTTAATATGTTTGTTGCTATGTGTTTGTCTTTTTACTGGATGGATGAAAGTTGAACTGATTTGTATTAAATCACCATCATTTATACCTTTATTTAAAACAAGAGATGAGAATCAACAAAACTGATAAAAACACAAAGATTTAAATAGAAAGAAGAGTTGTTTGTCATTTTAAACATTTTAAACAAGTTTGGTTTTTTTTCAACCTTCTGGATAAGTTCAACAGTAATATAAATAACATGAAAAGGTTAAAAAAATCATTATTGTTTTTAATAATTTAACAACAAAACCTGAAAATGTTCTCCACAGTTTTTTCCATCCTCAAAGCTCTTAAACATTTCATGTTCTAAGCATTACATATTGGTGCAGAGCTCGTATGAAAAAAGTCTTTTTGTTCTGCAGCAGAACGAAATGAAAATGTGTTTACTTCCGGCAACAGTAACACTGCTCATTCAGCTTTGTTTTAGTTCATAAACTTAAAATCCACCATTATTCTGCATTTCAGAGCAATAAATAAACCGTCTCCAGAAAATATTTTACTCCACTTTACTATATTTATAAAGATCATGAATCAGCGATCTTGGACGTCACGAATATTTGTATTTGAATTTTTGGGAGCAGATCGCAGATCGGATACTACTATCTATATCCTCCATTGAGAGAAAACGCTACAGGAACATGTTCAAAACACCTTTGTCTCATTTTTCTCTGATCTCCAGAGGTTGGCCATGGACCCCCGCTGTAAGGGAATGCCTCTGTCTAGCTTCCTGCTCAAACCCATGCAGAGAGTCACCCGTTACCCCCTCATCATCAAAAACGTAAGTGTGGTTTGCACTCTCACACAGCGTAGAACTCTTCTTTGAACACTTTGTTTTTAACAGATCTTAGAAAACACATCAGAGGCCCATCCAGACCACAGCCACCTGAAGACTGCTCTGGAGAAAGCAGAGGAGCTCTGCTCACAGGTAAACGGGTCAGGTAGCTGGTGCAGGGAGACCACATTCACGTGCTCATGCTGTGTGTTCCTTCAGGTCAACGAGGGCGTCCGGGAGAAGGAGAACTCTGACCGTCTGGAGTGGATTCAGGGTCACGTTCAGTGTGAGGGTCTCTCAGAGGTGAGTAGCACTCTCCCACCTGTCTCACCTGCAGCACAGCAACAAAACCTGAATCTGAAGATCCTCAAAACCCCACATCTGTCTTTAAGCAACTGGTCTTCAACTCTGTCACCAACTGCCTCGGCCCACGCAAGTTCCTCCACAGTGGAAAGCTGTTCAAGGCCAAGAGCAGCAAGGAGCTCTACGGCTTCCTGTTCAACGACTTCCTGTTGCTGACACAGGTGAGCCTCTCACTAAGGTGACCTATTAATATGCTATGAAGCTGCTGTTCCACCTGTAGTCAACATATTTTCCTCGTAATAAAGTCATTGTCTCCCTCACAGGTGATCAAACCTCTGGGCTCATCAGGGTCAGACAAAGTCTTCTCCAAAACTCACCTGCAGTACCGCATGTATAAGACGGTGAGTCTGCACTCACTCGCAGCAGCACACAGAGGAGGACGCTCGTGAACCTTTCATGAAGAAAGCCTTCTCTTTTCCAGCCGATCTTCTTAAATGAAGTGCTGGTGAAGCTGCCGACAGATCCGTCAGGAGACGAGCCTCTGTTCCACATCTCTCACATCGACAGAGTTTACACTCTCAGAGCCGAGTCCATCAATGAGAGGTAACACCCAGGCTTTCTCCTCTGAGAGTTCAGGGACTTTAGCTCTGAATTCAGCAGACTGATGATGATGAGCTTTGTTTGCTGCACAATAAACTGAAAATGTACCATCATGCTGGTATGAGGCCAGTGAGGTATGTTTACCACAAAAGGAGGCAAAGTGGTGATAAGTGTTCTCTGGCTGCACAAATACTATACTATCTCTGTAGTTTGAAGTAACGAATCAAAAAAAGCCCTTTATGCATTAAACCAATAGTATTATTGCAGCAGCAGAGGACACAGTGAAGAATTTAAAGCTGTAACTTATTCCATCCATCCAGTTTATTTAAAGATACAGTCCCTATTGATGCTCTTTTGTTTTAGTGAACATCCCAGGATTTTTATGTGTAAGAATCTTCATAACATCAAAGATGTTATTAGTGTTTTGTTTTTATAAATAGGCATCAATGAGCAATTTAGTTTATTTAATATATGTTTGTTTTGAAGTACTTTATATATATTTTATTAAAAAATGTGTTGTAAAACTTTTATAAAAATAAATTTTCAGCGTTAATCTAATTAGTTTTTCCCCTCTCACTGAAATGGAAATGTATTAGTGTTTGTTATTCTTTGCTGTTTGTCCATTTATCAAAAGTCATACTGTCATGGCAGTTTCAAACACAGACATCACAGATTTTTACTTTTATCGTGCAGGCCTATTTAGAGCTCTTTGGTGGAGCTTGAAGAGTTACAGTAAAATATATTTTTTTCTCATTGTCTCTCATAGATGAGGTATACCTGTAATGAATATTACAGGTATACCTCATCTTTTGATGTGGGAGAACTTGCACAATTGGTGGCTGACTAAATGTTTTTGTGCCTCGCTGTATTTTAAAGTATCATCAGAAACTATATGACTTCTATTCATCTAAATCATTGGTCTTCAACCTTTAACAGTAAAAGAGCCCTTTGGGCTTGTTTTCTACTAATCAAAACCAAGAAGGAGCCGGACAGTCTTTAGTCTTTAAAAAATTTGGATTTGGATTCACGACCTTCATTCTCTAAAACAATAATTATGAATTATGTCTATTTTTTGGCACGAAAAAAAGCAAAAATGTAAAAAGAACCTAGCATATTTCAAAATGAGATTTTTTTTTACGTTTGACAGAAGCTCAAATAACTTCTTTTCAAACTAAAAGCTGCTCTGTTCCAAACAGGATCATCTCAGTGCAGCTCTGAACAGATAGTAACTAATGTTGTGCAGCATAAGATAACTTGTGATTTTAACTCATCAAAGATCAAATTTTTTACCAAAGTTTTTCTTTTCATATAAAATCTGTTCATTCTGGAGGTAGAGTTGATCAAACAAGACGTCTTCAGGTCAACAGGATGTAAAAACCTACATAGTTTATCATCTATATGAACCTCAGACATCAGTTTATACATTTAACTAATATAAATTAAATAAATGATAATTAATCCTTACTTTAAAAAACTGTTATTTTCTTTTTATTTTATTTTCTATTTCCTCTCTTTGTCCTCAGCAGTCTTACTCTGCTGGGTTCTGTTATTTTAGTTTGGATCTTGGTAGTCTTAGTTTACAGGCTTTGTTTATTTGTTTTCTTTAAGTAGTTTTGGTTAGACAGTTATTATCAGGAGCTGCTGACTCTGATGGTCGACATGTCTGGATCAGCAGTCTCCATGAATTATTTATGTTTGACCAAAGAGGGAGAGATAAAAGAGACACATGTAGATCTGGAGCTGCAGGTTGCAGACTCCTGGTCTAAACAAATCAGAGGTTTTTATGTGTAACCAAAGGTTGATCATTGAAGAAACTATTCAAATGTGTTATTTTAAACCTGTCAGCATGATGACATGAAGGAACCACTGTAGAGTCAGCAGAGAGCTGCAGAAATCTGCTGTTGCTGCTAGAAGCAGGTTTACTGACTGTTTGTGTTCATTTAGAACGGCCTGGGTTCAGAAAATCAAGGCGGCTTCGGAGCTCTTCATTGAGACGGAGAAGAAGAAGAGGGAGAAGGCATATCTAGGTACAGTCCAGCTCACATGCACTCACTCAGGTGCCTTTAATGAGCAAAAACTAACGTATACTTCTCCTGTGTCAGTGCGCTCTCAGAGAGCCACGGGAATTGGTAGACTGATGGTCAACATCGTGGAGGGGATCGAGCTCAAACCCTGCCGCTCTCACGGTACAAACACTACAATCAGAACTCTGGAAGACTTTGGATGCTTAAAAAACCAAAATGTTTACATTTGACACTCTGCTGCAGCTTATTTAAATTGACTTGCCATTGCAGCTCTTGGAAGAGGTGGACAGAGTATCTAAGGGCAAAAAACGAAGTCAAGAAATGAAAAAGGTTCAGCTGGGAAAACATCTAAACTAATGAAGTGACATCAAGTCAACGACATAGATAAATAAAATAATCTACCAGCCAAACATATTTACCGGACAATATTTTACCCTATTTTACACAGAAAAACCTGAGACAATAATAATGTTGAATGCAAACAGAGAGGAAGTCACTACATAATTAAAACATAAAAAACAACTATTTTTGGATTTTTGCTGGTGTGAATGCTTTTGGTTAAAAGTGCTCGCTGAAGATGCTGAAGCTTTTTACTGAAAATGGGGACACAATTTACTTTAACTGCTGAAGGGATTTACTGAAAATGCAAAAGCTACTTGAAAAATGTTACATTTGCTAAAAGATTTGAAATTTTGTTAAAGAACTATGAAAAAGTGCTGAAGTTGACCTAAATTTCTGAAAAATTGCTTAAAAATCCCTAACCCCGGGCTTACACCGCTAGCGTCAAGGCTTTGTTGCGTCGCGGGAGTGGACTAGCTACAGCCGATGGCTTACACTGGCTGCTGCTCCAGCCACAGCCTGTGAAAGCTCAGCCCAGACAGAGTAGTGCTGGATCTCTATGATCAGCTTCTCGTTGTCCATGGTTATGACTGACAACGCTGTGCTGCAACACACTTTGAGTAACCCGAAAATTACGTAATGTTTATGACACGCTGAAACCGGCGAGTTCAGCGGAAAGTTTGTTTTATTTTGAAAATATACCGTATGCACTTTAAATTCGCTCGCGTGGTTTCCGGTTTAAGTCGTGAATAGCCCCAACTTCACAAAAAGTGATGACGATCAGCTGCGGCGTCCGTCAAAATTTGAACCAAAGGAAAAGGATTCGCAGCAACGCAGAGGTCAGTCCGCAGACGCAGGACGTGAGCGCCTGCAGTGGAAGTTCTTCTCACACTTTTAAAGTTATGAAAAGACTACGGCGCACGCAACGGAGCCTTGACGCTGGCGGTGTAAGCGAGGGGTAATACAAGCCAATTTTGCAAAAATATTTAGTGTTGCTTAAATATGAGCTAAACTCCAAATTAGCATAAAAGAAACCTCAGCTGATCCCAAAATAGCCAAAAAGCTAGCATATTGCTTAAATACTAGCTAAACTTCAAAATAGTCTAAAAATCTGCTAAGAAATTTTTAATTCAAGAATCTCTCGTTTATTTCCTATGAGGCATATTTTGCTCAATATTTCAAAAACTATAAAGTTTATGAATACCAAAAATACAAGCAGTAATGTCCTGAACAAGTTGAACATATTGATATCAAGATTTCTGAAATCACTGAAAGTGTGATTGAGTTTTTACGTGCTGAAAAACGTACAGAAAGGAGCAGGAGAATCACTGGTGTGAATGATTACTGAACATTCACACAATTACTAATATGTCACAGGTATTTACTCGCCATGTAGTGAATAACTTCTAACTTTTACTCACCAAAGAGGAGAAAATGCTTTAGCTTGAAAATATGCCCTACTTCCAGGGATGACGCCCTGACGAGCACAGGCTCACATGAAGACACTCTCCAGCAGTATCACCATCACCTGTCCCCACAGGTCATCCAGCTGTCCTGAGGGCTGCATCACCTTAGAAATGGGTCCACAAGTGTCATTGTCAAACACTGTTTTCTCTGTTCGGTTTTCAAAAAGGACCAAACAACTGGTCTTTAGTTTCAAATGGTTAAAGGAGAGATCCCAGTTGCAGTGTGATGACGTGATGTTTCATTCCAGGAAAGAGTAACCCGTACTGTGAGGTGACCATGGGCTCGCAGTGCCACATTACTAAGACCTTACAGGTGAGGATTTCTGCTGCAGCGATAGAAAAGTAGAAGTGGTGAGCTTCAGTGCAGCTGAAGACTTCTATGTTTGCAGGACACACTCAACCCAAAGTGGAACTCCAACTGCCAGTTTTTCATCAAGGATCTAGAGCAGGACGTCCTGTGTGTCACTGTGTTTGAGAGGGACCAGTTCTCACCTGACGGTGCGTTCACACCTGTAAGCCTCTCCGTTCAATCGCTTCCTGATTAAAGCCTTTTCACATGTCTTCTCTCTGCAGACTTCCTGGGCAGGACAGAGATCCGTCTGGCTGAGATAAAGAAAGATCAAGGCTCTAAAGGACCAATCACAAAAAGGCTGCTGCTCCATGAGGTTCCTACAGGGGAGATCGTGGTCAGGCTGGACCTGCAGCTGTTTGAGGAAGCGTGAACCAGACCATGCTGGACTATTGATCTGTGGAAGAACTAGGAAAGCAGACCTGAACTAGAGTGGACAGGAAGGCCTGGATGCTCTTGTTGTTCACATTCAGTGGGTGTTTTCTCGTGATAACCCCCCACCCCATGCTGTGCAGTGGATGTTTGTCCAAGTTTATCTTCAGTTTTGGTTTTTATCAATTTCAAGAGTTTGACACACTGGAGTACTATCAAGTTTTAGATTTCTTTATTTTTTCATGTGTCATCTGTCTGAATTTAGTTGACTTTTTATAGAGGGGATAACTCAAGTAAGATCATGATCCAGCCTGATTGAAGGTGATTATTTTAATATTTAGACCTGAAAAAATTCAGGTTGCTTTCCTCTGTTGGTGGATAACTTCAGGAACAATCAGACTCCCCAAACTTCTGAAGAAGCTGCTCTGACGACACTCGCTCTTTCAGATCTCCACTATCAAGAAAAGCCCAAACAAGCCGGACCGGTCCGGTCTGGTCCGATCCGGTCCAGCTTCCTACTACACGGCTCAGAGTTGAACTTTGTTAATATTTTCTCTCCTCCTTGTGCAAACCGGCTTTCCTACACTGCAGTGACGATCCCCACCGTCCTTTTGTGTCCGAGCAGAACCGGCCGTGCGTGTGCTGGTGTGTGTTTGGTTTAGAAGTTGATGCTCGTCAGGCTCAGGTTGAAAGAAACAGCATGAAGTCACTTTGAATTTCAAAATGTTCAGCTTCTCTGGGAATGATGATGATGGTTGAGGATGAGCTGAACATGTAGAAGGGTTTGAACAACTCTGAGGCTCCTTTTTTCTTGGTGCAGAAAGTATAAAAACATCTAAACTCCATGGCTGCACATGCAGAAACATGATCTGACACCCCTCACACAGTTTACCAAGTATTCTCTTTTGATATCAAGGATATGTGATGGGAGGAAGTAAAAGTGTTATCTTTGTAGGATTTATTGGTATTTAAGCCCTCCATTTAAGAAAAAAACTGAATTTATTTGAAGGAACTTTGGTCTGATTCAAACTGAGGTGTGTTAACTTTAGCATTATCCAAACAATTTTAGGATTTCTGATTCAAAAAAGATCTTTTTTTTGCACTATATGACCCAGGACCCCAACTTTGATTCACTTCATTTTAACATTGAGTATTTATTCGTCACCTGTCAACAACAGCCAGGGAACAGTAACTGCAGAACTTGTGGAAACCAGCACTTTTTGTAAATCAGGACCTTTGTTGGCTTGTGAGCTACAAGTGAGGTATAAGATGTGAAAGTTTAACTTATTTCCAGAAGTTCCTTTGATAATCCCAACAGTGGATCTTCACAGGAACTAGTTAAAAAGTAACAGAGTTAAGTGTTTTTGGTTTTTTTTGGTGCCTTCACGCTACCATCTTCACGGTTCTTTAACCACCCTTAATTGTATCATTAATATGATTTTCCAGGATTTTAAAAGAAAAACTCAGGAGTTACTTTGTAAACGTTTGCTAACCTGAGTTTTCAAAATGGCTGCTTGACAACCACTAAGATTGGAGATGTTACTTAACGAGCTAACGTACTTTGCTGATTAGCAAATCTAGTTAGTGATTTTATTTTAATGCCAAGAGACAACAGTTACCTAAGTGACCAGCCACTGTTTGATCAGCAGCTCGACATGTCATGGACTTGTGAAGGAATGTTTGTAGTTTCTGGGACAAAACTGAAGGTGTTCATAAAGCTTCCTGCCCCCACGCTGTGCTGAGCTGAAACTAACCTGAACCGGTTTGAGCCTGTTCCAGAGTCCACTCTCCAGGATGTGTAACATACTGTGGTCATCTGAACGGTAACACACGAGCACGGGATAAGCACACGCTGCTGTCCGTGATCGCCGTAGAAGAGGAAGTACGTTATTGTCTTTAAATGTTGAGAATAAAATTCAGGTGGACCAAGACTGCAGCGTCTGTCTGTGTTTCATCAATTCCCTTCTCTTTTGAGAAAAATAAAAACAGGATGGAGGTCGGGTTCATCAGAGGTTTTGATTTCATTACAGTCTACAACCTTTAATGGTAAAAGTTTCTACTGATCAAAACCTAGAAGGAGCAGCAAAGTCATGGATTTGCATTCATGACCTTTTGTCTTTTATAATTATGAATTATGTGAATTATTTGTTCAAATCAGCTTGCTGGAGTATTTACCAGACTGTTCCAACAACTCCTGAATCAGGGTACAGTTCCTAGACGGTGAAAGGAGACAACCATCATCCCTCTTCCCAAACAAACCAGGACCAAGGACCTGCAGGATTACAGACCTCCATCTTGTGCAAATGTATGGAAAGGGTTATTGTTGATGAATTGAGGTCTGAACTGACTGAAAAATTCGACCCTCTCCAGTTTGCGTACAGAGCTGCACGCAGTACGGAGGATGCCAGCCTCACACTCCTGGACAGAGTCACCAAACAGCAGGACTCCAAGCTCCCAAACACAAGGATTTTATTCATGGACTTTCATCTGCTTTTAACACTGTTAACAATAATACACTGCTGGAACATCTTTCTTCACTGCAGGTTCATAAAACACTGATTTTATGGATCAGAGAGTTTTTATCTGACAGGCCTCAGAATGTGGTGATGAACAATGTTAGGTCCAGCCAAATGATTTTGAAAACGGGACTTCCCCAGGGCTGTGTATTGTCCCCAATTCTTTTTTCTGTGTACGCAAAGAGCATCTCCTGCGACACAGAAGGCCTGACCCTCCTGAAGTATGCAGATGACATGGCCCTTGTAGCACACGTGACAGACTCCCATGCCCTGGAAAAATACCAACAGCAGGTCAACACTCTGGTCTGCATGTTCACGCAGAACTCCCTGGAGCTGAACATCTCCAAAACAAAGGAGCTGTGCTGCAGAGGCAGAAGGCATAACAGCCCAGAGGATCTTCTCCAACCTCTCGTGATCCAGGGCCAGCAGGTGGAGCAGGTAGACTCTTTTAAATACCTGGGGACAATAATGGACTGTAGCCTGTCTTTCGGACACCATGTGGATGCTGTTTAAAAGAAAGCACAGCAACGCCTCCACCTCTTGAGGAAATTAAGATTTTTTAACATTAATAAGGACATTTTATCCATGGTGTACACTTCACTGGTGGAGTCCATCCTCACATTCAACATCGCTTCCTGGTTCAACTTTCTCACCCTTAAACAAAAACACTCTCTCGAAAATAATCAATCAGGCCTCCAAAATCACTCAAACAGCTCAATCTCCTCTCAGTGACCTGTACAGGCGAGCAGTGATGAGGAAAGCCACCTCCATCACTGTGGACACTACCCACCCTCTCCTTCACTCTTTCTCCTTGTTGCCATCAGGCAGGAGATACAGAACACCGTTGGCCAGGACAAACATCTACAAAAAATCATTTATCCCCAATGCAGTCACTCTGCTTAACTTTCAATAGCACTTAAATTGTATGCATGTGGATGGTGAATTGTGTGATTTTTAGGATCTCTATGACTTTTGATTTTCTATATATTTATTAACTTTTTAGCTTTTTTAACTTTTATCAATTGAATCAATTTTATTGTCTTATGTCGTGTTGAGCCCTGCGACAGACTGGCGACCTGTCCAGGGTGTACCCCGCCTTCGCCCATCAGTAGCCGGGATAGGCTCCGGCACCCCCGCGACCCCGGAAGGGAAGAAGCGGCCAAGAAGATGGATGGATGGATGTCGTGTTGAAAGATGAATTTCTGTTCATTGAACAGACAATAAACTTTATCTATCTATCTATCTATCTATCTATCTATCTATCTATCTATCTATCTATCTATCTATCTATCTATCTATCTATCTTTTTGGCACAAAAAAAGCAAAAAATTAAAAAGAATCTAGCATCTCTCAAAATTGGATTTTTTATTTTTTATTTATTTATTTTTCTTTCTTTTTACATTTGACAGAAGCTCAAATAACTTCTTTTCAAAATAAAAGCTGCTCTGTTCCAAACAGGATCATCTCAGTGCAGCTCTGGACAGATAGTAACTAATGTTGTTCAGCATAAGATAATATGTTTTTTAACTCCTAAAAGATCAAACTTTTTACCAAAGTTTTTCTTTCCATATAAAATCTGTTCATTCTGGAGGTAGAGTTGATCAAACAAGACGTCTTCAGGTCAACAGGATGTAAAAACCTACATAGTTTATCATCTATGTGAACCTCAGACATCAGTTTATACATTTCATACATTTTTTTTTATTTTTTTGTATATTATTTCCTTATTTTTTGTAAATATTGCTTTTTTCTCTATATGATAATATCTTCTGTATATGCCTGATGCTGCAACAGCCTAATTTCCCAGCCTGGGATGAATAAAGTATTGCTATTCTATTCTATTAACTAATCTAAATTAAATAAATGTTAATTAAGTAATCCTTACTTTAAAAAATTACCTTTATTTTCTTTTTTTTTATTTTCATTCTTTTTCTCCTCTTTGTCCTCAGCAGTCTTAAACTGCTGAGTTTTATTTTAGTTTGAGGTTGGACCTTAGAATATCTGCAGAGTTAATGCGTACGTCTACATTTGAATCATTTCAATTCAGCATAAGAACTAAATAATGTCAGAAATATCATTTTGTCACTTGTTAAGTAAGGAATGGTTTTTGATCTGTCAATAATTGAATGAGTAATCTCCGTACTCGCATGAATGGCCGTTTTTCATAACCCCCCCACACAGATTCACAAATATCACTGCACCCAAAAAATAAACACTGTAGCTGCCTGGAATATGCTAAAATAAGTATTTATTTAATTTTAATTCTCAAGAATTAAATAATATTCACTGAAATGTATTGATTTTTTTTGCCGGGACTCGAACGTCTTCTTTTGCAATGGAAGGCAGACGAACCATCACACTAACATAAAGATTGGATCTACAGCACGGCAGATCTTTTGATAAGCATCTCCAGTGTTAAAGATTTCTGTTGTTAAGGGTTTAAAAAGAGAAAAATAAAACTCTGTATTATTGATAACGAGTTCCTGGAAAAACTGTATAATCGCTCAAATAGAAATGAATTAGTAAACTCCAGTCAATCGACTCGTGTCCTCCAAATCCTCTACCGACGTAAATAACATTTCCTCTGGATTAATCAGCCTCCTCTCTACATGATCCTCTATGAATGAACATGTCATTTTGGTTTCTGAGTGGTGGAAACGTGACGTCTCTAATGTGAATGTTCTCTAAATGTTAATGAGGAACTCATATTTGATCATCTTTCACTTTAAGAAGGGGCGGAGACCGCAGGAACTCTAAGTTTCTTGAAGGAAACCTGCTCCAGACAAGATTACCTTCACAGACTCAGTTACCATAGTGATTGATTCTAAATTCAGCTTAACCCAGTTCGTAAAACGGGTTTGGTTTAACCCACTTTCACTGGTTTAAGTTATCTCTGTTTCTGAAGCAGGAAACTCACAAACTCAGAGTTTCAACAAAACCTGCTTCTTGAAACGGGCCCCTGAGCAGACATGGCTTCTCTGAACACCTGCACATAGAAACAGAGAGAGTGGATCTGCCTGTCCGACTACCCAACACCAGCCATCCAGGAATTCTGAGTTCCCCCAACACAAACCATGGCACACCCAAGAAGCTAACGCAACATGGTCCAGACAACCAACCCCTGGCCTTTGAAGAGTGGCAGAGAGCCAGATTCCTGGTAAGAATAGAATGTGTGGACCGACCAGGGTCAAAAACTGTGCATAAGTGTTGAAGTCGAGGTCCGGAAAGCTCTAGTCCAGGAGTCTGCAACCTTTGGCTCCAGATCCACACGTGTCTCTTATCTCTCCATTATGGCTCTTTGACCAAACATAAAATAAGTCATGGAGACTGCTGATCCAGACATGTCGACCATCTGAGTCAGCAGCTCCTGATAATGACCAAAACTACCTAAAGAAAACAAATAAACAAAGCCTGTAAACTAAGACTACCAAGATCCAAACTAAAATAGCTAAACCCAGCAGTGAAAGACTGCTGAGGACAAAGAGGAGAAAAAAAAATAGAAAAAGAAAATAACAGTTTTTAAAGTAAGAATTACTTAATTAGCATTTATTTAATTTAGATGAGTTAAATGTATAAATTGATGTCTGAGGTTCACATAGATGATAAACTATGTAGGTTTTTACATCCTGTTGACCTGAAGACGTCTTGTTTGATCAACTCTACCTCCAGAATGAACAGATTTTATAAACAAAGCAAAACTTTGGTAAAAAGTTTGATCTTTGATGAGTTAAAAACACATATTATCTTATGCTGCACAACATTACTACGTTACTAACTGCACTAAGATGATCCTGTTTGGTGTCTTTTATTTTGAAAATAATTTTTTTGAGCTTCTGTCAAACTTAAAAAATATCGCGCGGCCAGTGCTGAGCAGCACGGACCTGTAGGAAGGGTTAGGATTACCGTTAGGGTTAATACACCAAATGGTCCCTGAGTGTCTGCAGCTCACTGCTCCCCCAGGGACGTGTGCAAGATTTTTGAGGGGTAGGGGTTCAAAGTTGGAAAAGGGAAAAAAAAAAAAAAAAAAAAAAAAAAAACTCACATTCAGTATTTTTTCGTCCTTTAAACAATATGGAAATTAAGTAAAGTAATAATTAAAAAAAAAGTTCTAGCAGATGACTACTCAGCCATGAAACCTTTGTAGGTAAATGTCATTTCTATGTGAACTAATTATTGTCAACATCTGCCATTTTACAGTCAGTTAAAGCAAAATAAAATACAGTCTCTTATTAAAAAAATGATTAGTAACAAATGCAGAACAAACGCAAACTCAAACGCCGTCTCTGTGGAGACACTGCTGCTGTTTTCAGTCACATCTGAACACAAAATAAAGTAGTCAAAATTAAAAACATGTCATACAATTCTGCACAATAAACATTTTTTATACAAATAAAGGATTGGATTTAAGCATTATATAGTTGGGGTTGCTAAGCTTTTTGGTCAAACCTTGCAGTTGCTATAGCAAACTCTAGCTACACCCTGAAACCTTCTTCTTTTATGTGTCACTGACAAAAATTAATATTGAAAAAAAAAACCTGCACTTTTTAATACCAGGGAAAGGGGGCACGTGCACCCCTAGGACGCTATGTGTGCGCGTGCCTCTTGGTCCCCCAGGGAAGAGAACTGCAGGGAGACACTGTCTCAGGTAAAGTTTAACTCTATTTTAAATAGACGCGATGCAGCATTGTGCATCTTGGCCGCATGTACTCTGTGGTCCAGATGAATTTCCATCATCGTTCGTGTTGGTCTCACATCAATACTTCCTTTAAAAACTGCCTTCTGAAGACCTGGAGGTTTTTGGTCTGCGTGGCTTGCTATACCGCTCCGTCACGTACCACGTTTCGGCGCCTCTCTCAGCTGATTAGCTCCCATGCTAACGAACGCAGGCTGATGTTGGACGTGCGCGCGCTCGCCGGGCCGTGTACGCGCGCGGCTCCCCTGAGAACCGGACTGCTCGCACCTCTCCTCGGCTGACCGGGAGCCGCCATGGAGTGCCGCGTGCTGTCCATACAGAGTCACGTCGTCCGGGGGTACGTGGGCAACAAGAGCGCCTCTTTCCCCCTACAGGTAAATGCACCCCGCACGCACCCATTATCGGACACCGGGAGAGCTGTCATCCGACGGTGACGGGAATAATTCGACTTTGAGCACAAAACGAGACTCAGGTTTCCCCTTAGCTGTGAAAATACACAATGTTCCGATATTATTGATGGGAACGGTACCGGGCGCCCCGTCCTTAATGTGTCTGTATGTTGATGGATAAAAGCGAGCAGAAGATAACGGGAGAAGCAGTGACATGTCAAAGAGCGCAGACAAAGACGGATGTCCTTCCGCAGCTCGAGGTAGACCGCTGGAGAGGCTCAGGTGCTCGCAGACAAGCGCGTTCACGCCGCAGATTCCAGCGGGAATTTCATCATCATCGAAATGTGTCACGACTGCTGCCATCCATTGAGGGGGTGTCCGACGATGACGCGCGGCTCTGCAGGCCGCGCGCAGCGACGTGGTTTATGGAGGAGAGGACTTTCTGTCAGCTGGGACGAAGATGTGTTTGTGACATCGTTTTTGTTATCATCGGTGTATTATTGTATTACATTTTTAGCATTTTTGTTTTAAATCACGAGGCTAAAATCTTGTAACTGTCCACATAAGTCAGGTGAAACCATAGACTGGATCTGAGACCTGGACTGAGTGACAGTCCTTTTTAAGCATGTTTATGCTTTTTTATCATTGTATTATTTGCTGTAGTGCAGAGGTGTCAAACTCAATCACACAAGAGGCCAAAATCCAAAACACACATTGGGTCACGGGCTGAAGAGGATAAACATCTATTGAACACTCTAAAACTTCATTCAAAACTTTAAAAGTGTAACTTTTTTATATAATTATGAACTAGATATATAACATTACCTGCGATAAGGCTATTTGGAATACTGTAAGCTGAATTTGGTTGCTGAAGATGCTGAAATTGATATCTAAAAACGCTGAAGCTGATGGCTAAAAATGCTGAAGTAGATAGCCAGCTAAAATATTAGCTAAATGCCAAATTAGCCTAAAAAACTTAAAAAAATAAATAAGTAAGTTAGCCAAAAAGCTAGCCTCTAACTGTAAGTAAGTGTGTAAGTTAATAGCTGAAAACGCTGAAGCTGCTAGCCAACTAAATATTAGCTAAATGCCAAATTATCCTAAAAAACTATATAAAACAAACTTAGGTTAGCCAAAACAGCTAGGATGTACCAATAGCTAAATTTCAAAATAGCCTAAAAAATGAAAAAAAGCCTAAACAGCTAGCGTGTGAATATTACCCTAACTCCAAAACAACCTAAAAACAAAAAAAGTCTAAATTAGCCAAAACAGCTAGCATGTAGCTGAAAAATTAGCTAAACTCCAAAATAGCCTAAAAAATCTTAATAAATGCCAAAATAGTCCAAAAGCTAGCAGAATGCCAATTTTTAAAACTTAAAAACTGTAACTTTTTAACATAATTATGAATAATAAAAAGGGAGGAATATTATTCCAGAATAAATCAACTTAAACCTTAAATAACTTTCAATATTTTACTCTCCATGAAAATATATTTTGTTAAATTTATACAAGTTAAAAATGAGCACAAGATAACATCGGGACATTAATAATAAAATAAAATGATCTGGAGGGCCAGATATGATTACCCAGAGGGCCGGATCCGGCCCCTGGGCCTTGACTTTGACACATGCTATAGTGTAACTGCAAGTTTTTGAAGTTATAAACTGACCAATCAGATGCCTCAGTAAAAGCATGTGCTGTCCGCTGGCCCCCTTCTTAAACTTTTGAAATGTTTGACAGAGTCTGTCTGAATTCCCTACTAAAAAACTATAGTGCCCTGGATTTTAAAGGCAATTCAGACTCGATGCTCACTGCTTTTCTTGAGTTTTTCTAAATGCCAGATATGATGTCACCAATTTCACAAAGTCAAAATCGAGTCAATACAAACATTTCACTCCGTCGTTCATTTATGACTCCACTGTGTTCTGATGGTGAAAATGTGGATGGTTTATTAGAAAATTACATTTAAGCACATTTTTTTTTTCCAAAGTTGTTCAACCGCAATGCATTGTGGTCTATATTCGCTAATCTAGTGAGCACCAATGCACGCTACTTTTTCGCAAAGACTTCTGGGAAATTTCGAGTGCACTCGATTTTGGAATTATATATTCTGACAGCTCTGGAAAATGGCAAACAGGCTATACTGTGTACAGTGTGAGTAGGGGGGATTCTGACATATTCAGATTCTCCCAAGCCTACTTTCAGTGAAACAGGTGTGGCTTTCACCAAGCTTACTCCTGATTGGTGGCATTAGTTGCCATGGAAACTTTGACTTAGACCAGAGGTGTCAGACTCCAGACCTCCAGGCTGTTCTCCTGCTTGTTTTCCAGAAATCCTACCTTATCTGATGCTGATTTCCTGGATCAGGTGTGTTTAGCAAAAACAAGCGTCAACAGCAGGTTGATTGGGAAACATGTAAGACACCGGCCCTCGAGGCCTGGAGTTTGACACCCCTGACTTAGACTATTTTTGACACATAGATATGGACAAAGCAATGTAGCCACGAGGGGGCCCAAGAATGTAGCCACGAGGGGGCCCAAGCCAGGGTCTCATTGTGCCGGTCCCAAGCCCGGATAAATACAGAGGGTTGTGTCAGGAAGGGCATCCGACGTAAAATCTTGCCAAATCAAATATGCGAATCAGACCTACGAAGGTGGCTGGTGTTAGAGTGGAGGATGCTGAAGACAGACTTAGATGGAGGAAACTGATTCGCTGTGGCGACCCCTGATGGGAAAAGCCAAAAGGAAAAGAAGATATGGACAAAGCCCCTGTGATGTCACCCATAGAACATGCCGTACCTCTGGCTCCAATGAAGTGAATTAAAATATTTTCAATTTCCACTGTACAGATAACGTTGGTAAATAAGTCGGTCTGAATCATAATTTCTATGGCAACCACTCTCACTAATGAGTGAGCTTGTTGGAAAGCCACACCCCTTCCACCGAAGGCTCATGAGAATCTGTAAATGTTCGAGGTGGGGGCCAGCAGGAACCACATGCTTTTACACAGGCATCTGATTGGTCAATTTATAACTTTTTATAACTTGAGTAACTTGCAATAAAGAAAATATTTTAAGAAAAAAAAGTTTTAGCCATAACATTTTAAATAGAGACTCCAGAGCAATAATAGTTTTTTTTTCTGACTAATAGATTTATTTATTGGTTTCTTTCTCAGGGACAGTGCACATTAAAAGCATGACCGCAGTGTGCCAGAATTACCCCAGAGGCTATTCTTCATCTGTAGACTCGGGACAGATGTTTAAAATGTCGGACTAAAACATCAAAACAACAATAAAAAGGACAATTAAAATATGGAGATAAAACAATCAAGTGGGGTACATACAAACAATCCAGATCTTAATATGACTTTGTCTGAGTGACTTTTCTATTGAAGTCTATGGGATTTTGGCTTTCTGGGACCGGCAGGTTCCTCCTATTTGGAACGCCAGGGGGGAAGGGGATTGTGTCCAGTTCTTATAGACAGTCAATGACTTAGACCAACTCGGACCAATTACTGGTTATTGTCGTCATCTGGCTCCATATTGCGGCGTCTGTATCGTGGAAAATAGTGGCCGTGGTGTAGAAGTAGGACTGTCGACCTCTGATCAGAAGATTGTAGGTTCAGTTCCCGCCTTGCCATATGTCGATGTGTCAAGGGGCTGGACATTAAAGCCCAGATTTCCTCTGGTGAATATCGGTTGGTGGCTGTGTTGGATGAGTGGAGCAGCCATCAGTGTGTTTATGGGTGAATGGGACTGTAAACCGCTTTGGGCCTTCATGGAAGGTAGAAAAGTGCTGTATAAGTATACACCATTTACTTAGTTTCACTGGAGCTGGAAGTGAGGCATTTACCATGGTTGACATCACACATTACAGTCCCACTGCACAGTTAATGGTAAACGTTTGTACTGATTCAGCGTTTGGTTCACTTTACATTTGCAGTCCAGGAGCAACCCTCTCAACCAATGTTTGAGCCACTAAAATAAGAACAAAACTTACAGTTTGGAAAGTAGCTGTCATCCTTTTCACTAGCGTCCTTTCCCTGCACTGAGGCGCAGAGACATGACCTGTTTGAGGTCTGTTTATTTTGTGGACTGTAACCAACGCGGTACAGCTTGTGCCATCAACTCTCAACAACATCAAAAGAAATGCTCACCAAAAGTCTGAATTC
The DNA here is from genome assembly GCF_002922805.2 of Oryzias melastigma. Classification (NCBI taxonomy): domain Eukaryota; kingdom Metazoa; phylum Chordata; class Actinopteri; order Beloniformes; family Adrianichthyidae; genus Oryzias; species Oryzias melastigma. The sequence continues at coordinate 1,699,959 of NC_050526.1, forward strand.
CGTCTCTCATGCACCCCACTCCCCCATTTCCTTATTCAGCCAGTAACTGAGCCCTGTTGGTCCAAACCCCAACCTTAGAACCAACAACCATCTCGGCCTGCTGTAGTGAGCTCCAGAACATAGAACACTAGCAGAACCCAGATAGTCACCCAGCCCAACTTAGTCCACTGCTATGTAAACAGAACATTGAAAAATGAGGCAAAAACATATTTTTACATTTTTCCCCCTGGACAGAAACTAGCTAATAATAATAATAATTGACGCATATAATTGAGGACATTAAGTTGTTAAACTGATGGCATGCTTGAGTCTTTAATCTTGATTGGTGGAGACAGGTTAAGGGTTCAAACTTCACAATAAGAGGGATTATTCAAAAGGACAAAGATGCAATGATGAAAATAGTTGCTGTAATTCGTTGAATTTGCATGAATTGGTGCAATTCCCAACATTGCATGTCAATTTGAGACAGTAGTAAACGTTCAGTCTTTTAAATATTCAAATATTCCTTGATATCCCACTATGCTACGAAATGACGTCCGAGATAAAATGAATTGCCTTCAATATGATTACCTTTAGTTGTATTGAAATATGCCAGACATGGGGTACAAGGGTTTAATCTGGAAATGTTGGTCTGTTTTTGAGCATGTTTAAGGGTCAAATTTGGGTTGAAACTCTGAGAGAAGAAGAAGAGGAGTCCTAAAACAATGTCTGCATTTTTTTCAAGCCACAGTTGGGCCTAATCCGAATTCTTCCCTTCTCCCTTGCCCTCCATTTGAAGGGGCAGTTTAAGTGCAGGTGTGTCCAGGAAATGTATTTTTTAGGGTAAATGAGGGTAAATCCTGTTGCACTGAGAAGCTCTTTTCTTCACGTGGATGTGCTCTGAACCACAGAAGTTTGCATTTAAATATAACTAATGACTTTTTGTTGTAGCATGACCTTTTTAAAGTTACAAAACCGCTGTTGTTATGTATATTCAAGTGCTGTAAGCTCCACGCTAAAGCTAGCAGACCGGTGATTATTGATGAATGAAAGTGACGTCTGAAATAGGAGACACTATTTTTTCATAACTCTGTTTGGAGGAATAAATGAAGGGGAAGGGAGAAGAGAAGAATTCAGATTGAGCTTTTATCTTCCCCGGTGTCCGTGGGAGACATAAAATCCTGCCCAGTTTTGTCCACCTTCTTCATGAGAAGATCAGTGTAAGAGTAGGGTCATCTGGACCCCATAAGAGAGCACAAGGGGTAAGCATACAATTAAATGGGACCTAAAGTCACAGAAACTCAAAAAAAAAAAAAACCCAGCATAGTAACCACAAGATTAAATAGGTAGCACAGATTTATGGGTGGTCCGCCAAACGGAAGAATATGACGTAATTTCAGTCTGCATGTGCAGTAGGTAAGAAGGATTTATAGAACACCTGCAGGAGACAGCCACTGCTCTACTTGTAACCAGTGAGTGGAGCTTTTATTGCAGCGGGGGGAACAGCTCCTGTTTTTTTTCCTTTTTTAAAAATATTTATTTTTAAGATGCAGTGTCTCAAAGCACTTTGTTTATGTGATCACCCTCAAGTTTTTATATATAGGAATATCTGGAGTTCAAAGATGCCAAAAGTGTTGTCATTTCATAAATAGGCCTCAGTGAGCAAATATTTTGAGTGTATTTGTTTCATTAGGTTTTGAAATACTTTGTTTTATTACATATATGTTTTAAAGCTTTAAAAAAATTCAGGCTTTTATTTTGTGTTTTCCTATTGATTCAGATTGTCAACCTCGTTTAAGCCTTGTTTTAATGCCAGAAATAAATGAAAGAAAAGAGGTTTAATAAACTATCATATTAATTGTCTTTATCTTTAGTTAGCATGTAGTTTAAACACTAAGCTAGTAAACAAGTTTACAGCTAATGATGGTTAAGATGTGTTTTACATCCAGTTTACGTGTGACCCGATTAGTCAATTAATCGGGAAAAATCATCAGTGATTAGTCAACTATTAAAATAATTGTTTGTGGCAGCTCTACCTGCAGATGAACTCTGGTGTGGTTCACAGCAGTGGGAACACAGAGAAAATTACCAAATAGAGGAGAACCAAAGGGAGGAAATGCTGTAAGCTCTGAATGTTTGGAGGAGAAAAAAATTGCCACAGTGTGAATCTGAAAACCACGAAGCAGTCTGTTAATGTTTCCTGGTTAAAGTCCCCTATGTCAACTTTTGGAATCTAAAAAAAATATTCCCAGTAGTGTTTAATTTTTGTTCAGGGGCTCTTCTCCAGAACCTGAACTAGACTCTAGGAACAGATGAGGGTTTAGTGCATGTGCAGCAGAGCTGTTGATGGAAAGAAGATCATTCATTCAAACAGAGTCTGTCCAAGACTGTTTGATTGATTTAAAAGGAGAAATACTCAGAAATGAAAAAAACAAAATTATTTCTTATTACATTTGTTCTCTTTCAGGAGAAAAATCCCACACAGACATGTTAAAAACAGGATTTTCATCAGAGGGAGACTTTAAACTTGTTGCAGTGAGGATCTGCAGGAGCATTATCATACGTGACAGGATGAGCCTTTCAACTTTTTTCTGCTGTTTTCACCCTGTCGGAGTTAATTTAGTATAAGTGCACTCACACATACAGGTCTGCTGAAATCACGTTTTTCTGTTGTGTGGTTTGTTTCATTTCAGTTTTTGATTTTCTCTTGGGAACTTTGTGAATGAAAGCAAACCAAACGAGATGAAGAATATTTTGATAGACTGATGCTGAGCTGAAATAGTCTCCTCTGCCTTCTGTTGCAGGTTTTAGGCTTTGAGGTCGATTCCATCAACTCTGTGCAGTTCTCCAATCACACAGGTACTGTCAATGTTAAGAGCTGGGTGGATATGCATATGGATGGAAAGATGTTTTTATATACTGCAAGCTAAAGACTGTTTGAAAACTCTGTTAGAGAAAAAACTAAAAGGGCAAAAACTTTCCAGCCGGACAGGATAAACATTTATTGAACACTAAAACTACATTATAAAACTTTAAAAGTGTAACTTTTTAACATAATTATGAACCTGCAATAATGCTAGTGTGAATGATGTAAGCTAAATCTGACTGCTGAAGAACCTGGAAACACTGTAGATGATAGCTGAAAACGCAGACTCTGATAGCCAGCTAAAATATTAGCTAAATGCCAATTTAGTATAAAAAAACTAAATAAAAAAACAACTTAGGTTAGCCAAAATAGCTAGCATGTAGCTGAAATATTAGCTAAACTTCAAAATAACCTAAAAATAAATGCCAAAATAGTCCAAAAAGCTAGCAGAATGACAATTTTTAAAACTTAAAAAATGTAACTTTTTAACATAATTATGAAAAATAAAAAGACAAGAATATTATTCCAGAATAAATCAACTTAAACCAACTAAAACTCTCCATGAAAATATATTTTGTTAAAATTATACAAGTTAGAAATGACCACAAGATAACATCGGGACATTAATAACAATAAAATAAAATGATCTGGAGGGCCGGATAGAATTACCTGGAGGGCCGGATCTGGCCCCCGGGCCTTGACTTTGACACATGTGATCTAGATCATTACTAATGATGATTATCCCCTCCTTTATTGGCAGAGCTTTACTTCTGAAGCTGTCAGGCCTTACCCCACCCTTCATCTAAACTAGAACAGTTGAATAACTATGTTCTGCCAAACAAAGAAAGTCTACATCACAATTATCAAACAAGAAACAGAAATTGTTCATGAGTCCCTTTTTGATCATTTTAAGAGGTTGTGTCCTCTGTTAACACATTTTTTTTAAGGAAATGCAAACCTAACCTTTCAGAGCAGGAAGAGCACAGTCAATGAACTAGATTTACCAAGAGTAAATCATGTAAAATTGTGTGGGTGCAAAAACAGAGTTCATGAGCTGTTTCATTCGGGTTTGCTGGTGATCAACTGAAAGGTAATTCTGGAATCAATAAAAAGCCAAAAGCGCAGAATTTAAGATGATTTAATGTGTGCTGTGTTTTGGCACATTACATGGATGCCATGGAAGACTGAGAACAAAGAAGCATATGCAGCCCTAGATATAATCTATTACACCTGAGGGGTGCACTGCTTTCTCTAACACATGCTATAAGATAAAACACTAAGGTCTTAGCAGACAAACTCCTGTGTCTGAGTGAGATACGGAAATATTAAATGTTACAGTTCTTCTGAAGACCACTGGAGAGGTTCATAAACGAGCAATGTTAAAAAAATTCTCATTTGAAATTTTATTATTAAATAAAATGTATAGTTTTAAAAGCTTTTTAGAAGTGTATTGCTTCAATTATGATTCTATACATCAGAAGTGTATTTCAGTTTAAATCAGTTTTTTTTTTATTATCTGAATTCAAATTTGCACATTATCAGGAGCTTATTTTCTGATTGGCAGGTGAGATGTTGAACACGGAGCATTAGGCCCAATCTGAATCCTCCCCTCTCCCTTCCCCTTCATTTAGCCCTCCAAACGTAGAGTTATGAAAAAATAGTGTCTCACATTTCGGACGTCACTTTTGTTGATGACGTCATCAATAATCACCGGTCAGCTAGTGTTAGCGCTGAGCTTCCAGCGCTTGAATATACATAACAACATTGGTTTTGTAACTTTAAAAAGGTCATGCTACAACAAAAAGTCATTAGTTACATTTAAATATAAACTGTGCTTCAGAGCATATCCACGTGAAGAAAAGAGCTTCTCAGTGCGACACGGTTTACCCTCGCGACGGGAGACTTTGTATCCCTCTGTTTGAAGGGTGAAATTGAAAAAAATAACAAATAACATTCCGGACACACTTGCACTAAAAATGCTTCGTCAAATGTAGGGGAAGAGAGAAGGGAAGAATTTGGGTTGGGTCTCTGTCTTTACTTTGTCCCACCCAAATGCTGCTGAGGAGGGAAGAGCAAACCATTTAAGCCATGGAGAATCCAAGGGGTGATGTGTAGCTTTATTGTCCAATGTTTCCGTGATTGCTGCTGATCAGCCTATATCTGATTCTGCACTGATAACATAGAAAAATGCCCTCTCTGCAGGTGGGGGGGGCAGCACTCATAAGCTGCCTCAGAGTCAAACCCTGTGAAATGTGACAGGAAATAGAAACAGAATTTCTCTGATTAAGTTTGATCAAATCTTCTCAAAAGCTCTGGTTATGTTATTGATATATTTCGGTTTATGGAGATGCATCTTGATGACTTTGGAATGATTTCATCCAAGACGCCGGCAGATACAGGAACCGGAACACAGAAACAAGGCGGAGGAATGAGGCGCAGCAACGTCAGGAGAGACCCTATCTCCTCCGGTCCCTTACTCAGGGAAGCTACTCTGAATGTTCGTCTCTGTTTCACAGCCCCTTTGGCTTTCTTTGAGCTTGTTGCCTAGCAACCAAATCACCTGGCAGTGACTCACCTGGAGCAGCGACATTGCACACTACAGAAAAAACGTGCCATAACCCCCACCCCCCTTGAATGCAGGTCCCTGTTTAGTGTGAAACAGGGACCTCTGCAGAAACACAGCTCTGGGGTCCAGCAACCCCGTGACCAGGAGACGGATATAGCAGGATAAGGAATTTGATGGACAAATGGATGTTGAACGACTAAACTACAGTGTGCTCAATGCTCTTTTCAGGTTACTCTCACTGGAAAGGCCAGGTATTGACAGCAGATGAGCTCCATGTTCTCTATGAGGGAATCAAACTCAACAATGTTCATCACTATGACTACGTTCTGACAGGTAAACATTGGCCAAGTAACCTAAACCAAAGCTAATCATGAACTGTCTCAAAAAGAGAGGATCCAAAAATGTTGAGGTTGTTTTTTCAAATATTCTGTTTTTAGTTAAAGATTGAAGGAGTTGGAGCTGAAGATCTGACTGTAACAACACCACTGGTTTACTCATTAAAAATGTTTGTTGTGTTTGTGTGTGTTTAGGATACACCAGAGACACATCCTTTCTGGAAATGGTCGTGGACATTGTTCAGGAACTGAAGAGAGCTAACCCTAACCTGGTTTATGGTCAGTACCTCACCTGGTTTATGATCAGTAACTAACCTAGTTTATAGTCACTATCTTATCTAGTTTATAATCAGGTTTATAATCAACAACTTACCTGGTTTCTAACCTTTTTCAGACCAGACAGTTAACCTGGTGTATGGTTAGTAACTAACCTAGTTAATAATCAGTAACTGACCCGATTTGACCCGGTATATAAACTCAAACTTTATTTATTTCTATAGCGCCTTTCATTCATATACACTCACCAGCCACTTTATCAGGCCCAGGTTTACTAGTACCAGGTAGGACCCCTTCTGTCTTCAGAACCCTCTTAGACGGTTGGAAGCTGACGGGAGCGCATTTCTTCAGATCCCTCCGTTAGTCAGTGTTCCAGCCTCCCTTCGCTCTCAACATTCACTATCATGGTCTAACTTCTCTCCAGTAACTGTGGAGGATGTTCATTCTTCACTGAAGGAGATCAAACCCTCTTCTTTGTAATTCCCACTAGTATTTTCCTAAAAGTATTGAAGTAAGTATTGGTGTGAGTTTGTTGAACTCATTAACATCTCATTTAGATTGGTTTGACTCTTACCTCAGTGGAAGAACTTGTAACATCACTCTACGTACATTAACCTCTAAAACGGGAAAAAAATTATGTTGTGGCGTACCTCAGGGTTCAGTTCTGGTCCCTGTTTTATTAATTTTATATATGATTCCTCTTGGGAAACTAATTAGTAATTTCAGCCACATTTCTTACCATCTGTATGCAGACGACATTCAACTATATTGCTCCTTCCCTGAAACGGACTTTAATATCTTGATCAGTTTAGAGGATTGTTTATCTGTCATTACCTCATGGTTCTCTAATAACCACTTACACTTAAATACTCAAAAGACAGACAGTGATTTTGCCCCACAAAACAAAATCCCTTCCATCAAACAGCACCTTGGTTCCTTGAGCTCCTCTGTCCAGTCGAGTGTCAGGAACCTTTAGGGATGTTGTTTGACAAAACTGTCTTTGGAAGGACAAATTGTCAAAAATCGTATGCATCACCTGAGGAATGTAGCAAAAGTAAAAGAAATCCATCTTATCTAGACCTGACCTAAAGATAATTACTCATCCTGTTACCTCTTCACGTTTAGATGATTGTAATTCACTATTTAGCAAAAGTTCTTTAAACGTCTACGTGTTCAGAGCTCTGTGGGAAGGCTTTTAGCAGGAGCCAATAAACGAGCACACAGAACTCCATTACTGTATTTACATTGGCTCCAGGTTAAATTTGGAACTGATTTTAAAATGTTACTCCAAGTTTCTAGAGCCTTGCAAGGACAAACTCCCAAATACATCGCTGACCTTTTAACCCCCTACTCTACGCACTGAGGTCTTCAAACCCAAATCTATAACAGACTCCAAAACCTTGCTTTAGAACCAGAGGAGACGTTACCTTTCTAGCTGTTGCTCCTCGTCTCTGGAACGACCTCCTTTCTCAGTACAACAGATCGACTCAGGTCAACCGTTTTTATTCAGAAGAGCTTATAGTTAATCTGTTTTTGTCTTTTGTTGTGTTTTACCTTTACTAATTTGATCTGCATTATATGTATGACTTTCTGTAATTGTGTTTTTACTTTGTGAAGCTCTTGGTGATTTTATCTGGGAAAGGTACTGTAGAAATAAATATTTACTCACTATCTTTCTTTGTCCTGTTTTCTGCTCTGAAGCCACTCGAGGCTTTTGTTTGAAGACGCTTCATTAAATGAAAACAATAGGAAACATTGACCATTTCCTTCATAACCCAAAAACTGTCTCTAGTAAGAGGGCTGTTTAAACCTGTGTGAGATCCTTGTTGTCCACTGCTGTTATCCCTGCAATGAAAAATCCAGTAGGATAATGAAGATGACTTTATGATCGCAGTAATAATTGATTGTCTGTGTCTTGACAGTGTGTGACCCCGTCCTCGGTGATCATGGATCTATGGTGAGATTTCTGCTTTCACACTGATGGGTTTCGTCTGGGTGTTTGTGTGGGGATGGAGCTTTGTGTAAATGTTTATTTTATCTTCTGTGCTGTCATTAGAAAGCAATTTATAACTTAAACACAGACCTGAAATCAAGTAAATGCTTGTGTTTTAACTGGACATGAAAGCAAAGATTTGATGGACTAGTTTTTTTAACTTGTTCTTGTTCACCTGAGCAAACAGATCAGACCTGAAGGCCTCTTCTGTTTACTAGATTTTACTTTTACAACAGGGGTTATTAATTTTCTCACACATGAGGTGTGTATTTATATAAATTCCCTTTGCATTTAAGGCTAAACTTTATTTTTTACATTTGTGAATATTTCTTGTTGAACCAGATGGATAAAATACAAGAGAAGCAGAGTGGGATGTTAGAGGTGGGGGTGGGGGGTACAAAAGAAAGGATACAAACACACACATGTGAAGCTGACACCTGAGCTCAGGTGAGTGTTTATGTTCTGCTGTGGTGGATGATGATGGAATGTAAAAAGAAGGGGAGCATCCTGTCACCCCCACACCAAGCCCCACAAGGAAAGCAAGGCAGCAGTGGTGGCCAGGACCCCCCAGACACCTACACAGGATGGCAGATCAAGGGAATCTTGTGATCTGCCATCTCGTATAGGTGTCTGGGGGATAGCAGATCACAGGATTCCTATGATCTGCTATCTCATATAGGTGTCTGGGGGATAGCAGATCAAGGGAATTTGCCCACCGGGCAACCCAGCATCAGCAACCCAGACCAGTCTTGGCAGGATCACCACAGGGCCACATGAGCCTTAGCCCAGCCAGAGAACAGCCCCTCCTGCTGCACCAGGGGGCCCAGCTTGAGAGCCCCAACCCCCCAGCCCCAGAAAAGCAGCCCCCACCACCTGGGATTTCTGAGCCCACACCACTACCCCACAATCTAGCCAGCCACCCACCTGACCCATTGGAAGTCCAGTAGAGAGCGAGGCAGGGGCCACTCCCCTCCCCCACCAAGAGGAGGATGTCCAAGACAATGGTAAACATCGGCCGACCGGGCTCCCCTTCTGTTGAAAGGTCCCAGAACCAGGTCGTCATCTCTGGTTCTTACTGCGTGGAGAGAGGCATCAAGGCCTGGAAAGCCTCTAGCCAAGGGACCCAGCCATCGCCGCTGAGGGCCTGGCTCCCCCCTCAAGAGATGGGGTAGGGGACAGAAGATCAATGGCACCACCTACCTTGTGTAACCTGTGTTGGGGTCCATAGTGGCGGGTATGGGATGTGCAGGGCGACCACGGTCTTTAAAAAGTCTTACATTTCATTTGACTGTAATAAGGCCTTGAAAGTCTTAAACTCTGAGTGAAAAGGTATTCATTTATTTCTTGTCACAAACCTCACAAGAAAAAAAAAGACCAAAATTAAACAAAAAGGCAGCTGAGGTGTAGAGGTCAGCCAAACGAGGATGTCCCAACCAACCAAGTTACTTTTTCACAGTATACAAAACTAATAAAAATAGCCAATAAAGTTCTTTCTGCTAACATGATCATTTGCCTGTTTACTCTCACCTAAATAAAAGAAATGAGAAAAATACATAAATCTTTATCAAATTGCACCATTTAATCATATCCCTCAGTTTATTTCAACCCCGTAGCAGCCTATCTTTTTAAAAAGTAATGGTTCAGTCCAACTTTTTCAGCAACTGTAAGCAGAATTTGGCCGTTGAAGATGTTAGTTCTGATAGCTGAAGATGCTGAAATTGATAGAAGAAAACGCTGAAGTTAGAAGCTGAAAACGCTGAAGCTGATGTCCAGCTACAATTTTTGCTAAATGCCAAATTAGCCTAAAAAACAAACAAAAAAAACTTAGCTTAGCCAAACAGCTAGCATGTAGCTGAAATATTAGCTAAACTCTAAAATACCCCCCCAAAATAAATGCCAAAATAGTCCAAAAAGCTAGCAGAATGCCAGTTTTTAAAACTTTAAAACTGTAACTTTTTAACATAATTATGAATAATAAAAAGGCAGGAATATTATCCCAGAATAAATCAACTTAAACCTTAAATAACTTTCAATATTTTACTCTCCATAAAAATATATTTTGTCAAAATTATACAAGTTAGAAATGAGCCCAAGATAACATTAATAACAGTAAAATAAAATGATCTGGAGGGCCGGATAGAATTACCTGGAGGGCCGGATCCGGCCCCCGGGCCTTGACTTTTAATGTGTTCTAAACCTCCACAGCTTTTTTACTGATTTTAAAGTTTGGACTAATTCTTCCTGGTTTATTGTTCCATAAGAAGCTGATAGGCAGTCTGTTTGAAACGTTTTAGATGTTTGGGGATCATAGAAGGAGATAAATCATCTTTGGCAACATTTCACTTTTTACTGTGGCTGTACCAGCTCTGATGGTTTGTGGGTGAAATGAGGACCTAGATTTTTTTACCTGATCAAAGTGGTATGGAGAGTGTTTGCTGTTTAGTCTTCAGTGATAATAGAACAGATCTGTTCCAATTAAATGAGTATCCTGAAACAGTGCCACCAGTGATGATGGTGTTTCTTGAAGCTTCTGTTTACTCCTCACACAAAGGTCATGCTTCTCTGAGTCTTCATCTCTTTTCATTATTGATTGATTGTGCTGTTATCAGTTTTTTATTGGTTTAGTTTATTTGGTTTCATGATGTAGCAGATGATCACAATCTGAGTCAGGACAATTTTCCTTTTAACTATTGCAGTTTTTCTCATGAATATTTGCTTACTTTGTCTCTCCTCAGTACGTTCCTCAGAACCTTTATCCGGTCTACAAGAATAAAGTGGTTCCTGTCGCAGACATCATCACCCCTAACCAGTTTGAAGCTGAGTGAGTCCATAATTGTTTCATTTGATCATCGCTTTTGCAAAATCCCCCACTAATGTCATTTTGTAAGTTCTCCCATGTAGAAATCATGGAGGGATCTAACATTTTCCTCTTAGGTGAATGTCCACTGTGAGAGACAAATTCTAAAAATATCTGGAAGTCACATTCTAGGATTTTTAAAATAATATATTTGTTTGCCACTGCTGCAAATGAGTAATTGATCACCTGAGAAAATCAATGTTAATATTTGGTACAGCGGCGTTTGTTTGTGATTCCACAGATCAAACTTTTCCTGTAGTTTTTCAGCAGGTTTACACATTTCACTGAAGGGATTTTGGCCCACTCCTCCACACAGATCTCCTCCAGATCAGTCAGGTTTCTGGGCTGTCATAGAGTGTGAGCTTCCTCCAAAGATGTTCTCTTGGGATTAGGTCTGGAGACTGGTTAGAGCACTCCAGAACCGTGATGTACGTCTTACAGAACCACTCCTTGGTTAACTCTGTGTTTTTCAACCCTTTTTGCGCCGGAAGAGATACCGTCACTTTAACCTGATGCATCATGGGAGATGTAGTGCTAACAGGGGCGTTGAAGCTGGACAGACTCATGTCTTTAAGCTGTTTTATGCACTTTACACGGTCTGACAACAGAACAGCACCGCTAAACATGATCTTGAGCTGCTACTTTTGTTGGAACTCAGAAACGTTGAGCATGTCGCTACCAGGAAGTTGGGACGTAATGACGGTTGATTGGTCAGACTGATGACGTGTTGCTCAAACCTCCAAGAATGATTGGTGGAGAGAGTTTAAAAAAAAACAGCTATCAGCTAAATCGTAGCATCATTCTTATCAAAAAGTCTTTTATAAAATTAAATAAAAACAAAAAAATATTTTATTTTTTCCTGTCCAACAGCTGATCAATCAGATCAGAGCTGAAAGGCTTTTGTGTTGGACAGATTTTACTTTTACAATATGAGTTATGTATCATGTAACATCCATGGTGTGTATTAGTATAAACCACGTTTATTATTATTTATTCTATGTTATGTTTATATACATGTATATTTTCTTCTTTTTTGATGGAGGAAAGAGAAGGTAAAAGTGTGAGAGGAAGGAAAGGAAAAAAAGAGAATGAAATAGAAAGAATTTACTGAGGTGACAATTATCCAAATCTTATCAAGACAGGTGATGAGGAACTCACTACTATAAATAGATGGATGGAGAATAATAAATTATCATCAAATTTAAATAAGACAAAAGTAATGATAATTGGTGATCAAAATCACATTCTGAACAACCAATTAACTTAGACAGTATACAAATAGAAAATGTGCAAGAAATTCAATTCTTGGGAATTATAATAAATAGTCATGGAAACCCCGCATTAGACACACAAAAACAAATATGGCAAAAAGTCTCTCAATAATAAACAATACTGCAATAACATACTGCTCCTCAGTTCTCCACTCCTTTAGCTATGGTGCTGAAGTATCGTCTTCAGTGTTCCATATATCCCCTTTACATGTTACAAAAAGAGCATTACACATAGTAAATAAAACTGGATTTTTAGAACACACAAATCAACTCTTTTTACAAACAAAACTACTGAAATTACACGACTTAGTTAAATACCAAACAGCACAAATTCTTTTTAAAGCCTTCAATAGTCTTACCAATTAATATAAAAACCAAACAAAGTCCCACAATCTGAGCGGTGACCGAAATGACCATCAATGAGAACTACCTGAAAAAGTCTTTGTGTGTCTGTGTCGGCGTAAAGTTATGGAACAGTCTGGGTGATGAACACAAGCAATGTCGAAACATTCATATCTTCAAAACACTTTACAAAAAATGGTTTGGTCACAGTATAGTGGGTATGGAGTTTAAGGACAATGTATGTGATCTATGTGTGAAAGTGTGAGGTTTGCAACAATGTTAAGAATTGTGGTGACATCAGAAATGTTGATTTATTTATCATTATGTTTTCTTTGGTGACATGCTGATATCTGCTGTTGTTAAACCAGTTGTGAAAGTAAGAGCGGTGGGCTTTAATAAGCTTGGCTTCTGCCCGCTCCTTCACCAACATGCCCAGACTTTGTTAGAAATGTTCTCATTCTTTTGTTCATTTTTTGTTGTCCAGATGTTTTTCTTTATTTTTCAATTGTGTTTCCTTGCTGAATTTATATTGGCATGTTGTAAAAATTCCAATCACCATCTGCTCATCAGATCCTCTGCTGGCTCCATTGGCTGAAGGTTAACGGTGTTGTTGGCCTTATTGTTTTGTTTGTGTTTTAGGTTGTTGACGGGGAAGAACATCAGCACACAGAAAGATGCTGTGGAGGTAAAAGACGCTCTTTGTGGCTTCACTTCTCTGCCTCTCCTATTCATGAGTCACTAACCACTTGCAGGTGATGGATCTCCTCCATGCCATGGGTCCAGACACTGTGGTCATCACCTCCTCTGACCTCCCCCCCAGACTGGGAGATCGTTTCCTGGTGTCTCTGGGCAGCCAGCGTCACGGTGGGTGGGACAGACCCTTCAGACTGATGGCTGATGAAAACTGGATTTACAGTGTTGTTTCTATCGGCTGCTCAGTTCGTCCCGATGGCAGTAGGACCACACAGAGAGTTCGGATAGAAGTTCCCAAAGTGGACGCCGTCTTTGTGGGAACCGGAGATTTGTTTGCTGCTATGCTGCTGGCGTGGACACATCACTACCCCAACGACCTGAAGGTGCACGCTCTCAGAAACCCTGGCCTGCTGCTCAGGCTCTCACACTCCAACCTTCTTGTGTGTGAGAGAATGTGCAGACCAGAACTCAGAAAGAGCCCAGAGATGGAGTGGCAGCTGGGCCGGAGCGCTAACTGCTCCTGCCTTTAGACCGGGGGTGTCAAACTCAATCACACAGGGGGCCAAAATGCAAAACACACCCTACGTCGCGGGCCGAAAGGATAAACATTTAGTGAACAACCTCAAACGACATTTTTGAAACTTTAAAACCGTAACTTTTTAACATAATTATGAACTAGATATATAGCATTACCTGTGATAATGCTAGTGTGAATGCTGTAAGCTGAATTTGGCTGTTGAAGATGTTAGTGCTGATAGATGAAGATGCTGAAATTGATAGCAAAAAACGCTAAAGGTGATAGCCGAATCTTAGATAAATGCCAAATTAGCCTAAAAAGCTAAAAAAAAATAGGTTAGCCAAAACAGCTAGCATGTAGCTGGAAAAATAGCTAAACTTCAAAATATCCTAAAAAACTGGAAAAAAACCCTAAATCATTCAAAACAGCTAGCATGTAAATATTAGCTAAACTCTAATACAGCCTAAAAAATCTTAGTAAATGCCAAAATAGTCCAAAAATCTATCAGAATGCCCATTTTTGAAACTTTTAAACTGTAACTTTTTATCATAATCATGAATAATAAAAAGGCAGGAATATTATTAAGAATAAATCAACTTAAACCCTAAATAACTTTCAATATTTTACTCTACATAAAATTTACATTCTGTCAAAATCGGTATGATACAAATTAGCACTGGGCCGTAATAATAATAATAATAATAATAATAATGATGATAATATAAAATGATCTGGGGGGGGGGGGGCGGTTGTAATTACCCAGAGGGCTGTATCTGGCACATGTGCCATAGATCATTATAACTGATCTCTCAGCCTCCATAATCTTAGTGTTGCTTTAATATGTTACCAGTGCAAGAGATAACATCAAGCGGTTAATAATAATAATATAAAAGGATCAAGTGGGCCAGATATATTACCCAGCGGGCCGGATCTGGCCCCCGGGCCTTGACTTTGACAAAGGGTGCTGTAAAACATCCGTGGGACTCGCACTAGCAGACTCACTCTCCTGTCTTTCTTCTCTATTCCAGACGGCTTGTGAGAAGACTTTCTCTGTGATGCACCACGTCATCCAAAGGACCATATCATACGCTCATGGTAAGAAGGACTTCAACGGGTTCAAGCTACCTGTCGGACCGCTGCTGTGGCTGAGTTTAACCTGACCTCTGTTCTTCTAACCCCCCCTGTGCCTCAGACTTGGCAGGTCCTGGTCGAAGGCCCAGTCCGCCTCAGCTGGAGCTGAGGATGGTTCAGAGTAAAGCCGACATAGAAGACCCCGCTATAGTCACGGAGGCCACAGTTATATCCTAACGTTACCCACCTGCCCCACCCCTCACCACTGTAAAACTGCCATCATATGACGTGAACCACTCCTCATTCAGAGTATAGTAACCCCCCCATCCTAACTCTTTAGTCTTGTTAGTCCTCAGTGTCTTGAACTACACCCTGCTCCATGACTTCCTGTTGGGTTCATTTGACGTGGATTCTGAGCCGCGGACAGTTGGGTCTGCTTGAACTCAGACCACCGGATGGAAATACGTATGGATCTGTTGTAGCATTTAATTAACCTCTCCCCACAGACGATGTGGAAAGATGATCCAGATTCAGGATCCTTCCACATTTCAGTGTCTTAGTCCTCAATCTGACCTGGATGAGCTCATATTTGAAAAACACAGCTTACATGTCGACTGACAAGTGAACATATTGTAAGAAAATGGTGTTTACTATTTTTATTTATGAAAAAAATAATTGACAGTTACAATAGGAAGAGGCTCAAGAGAATTCACAGTTTTTTATTTGTAATATTAGCTTATCCTTCCGTCTTCAGCAGTAGTTAAACTCTGTTTACCTTCAGCTCTCCCACCATCCTGACCCCCCAGTTTTACAACATTTCTTTAATGGTGACCAAGTCTAACCCTCTGACTCCCCATGAAAAGATTACAATGAAAAAAGAAAAAAAACGCACAATGTATAGTTGATGTATAGATGTTGTACTATAGGTGTATTGGACCGTCTGTATCATATCTTCTCTTCGACGTGTCTGTTAGACCATAATGTTGCTGCTGTCCTGTAGGCCACACGGGGGGGCTGATGACGGCACATCAGTGGCTGACATCCTCTTCACTTGTTAGTAGGGATGCATGACGATATCAGCCCAATATCTGTATCGATAGATGAGGACGTGTCTGCACCAGCTGGTACCAGCAGAACTCTCTCATAACGTTCTGGTCCTGAATGCATCACTGCACTTAAGACAAACTTCAGATGGGGGGGTTGAAGTCTCAGAGATGGACAACAAATTGTCTGTTTGTGAATCAGCAGTAGATGGAGGCAACTCCATTTGTTCAGTCTTAGAAGTTCATGAAGGAGAAACCTGCTGTTACATCTTCATACAAAGCCTACGTTTCTGAAGTCTTAACATTTGGAGATGCATGTTAGAAGGTCTTGGAACAATGACTGACAAAAAGGAGCACAGGGAACTCCTGACCCAGTATGTCTGACAGCTGCATATGGCGCCAACCATGAACATATATCAAAGTCCATGTACGGAAGGAACGTTCCTGCTCCTCTGCTCGTGAAACCTCCTAATTATACCTCTAATTATAAATTATACAGATAAACTTTGATGTTCCCATTTTAAAAAAAGATCAAAAATGAAGCAAACACATAATGAACGTTTAAATCCATTTTCTAAGAGTTCATGTGTTTCCTTCATTTTTGGTTTTTGAAAAATGGGAAAATAAAAAATGATTCTTTTTAATGCCGTAGTTTAGAAACTGATAAATCAATAAAGCATCCCTTTTCCTCTCATTTTTAATTTTAATTGAAAAACAAATGATACCATGATATTTCTGTTTTTTTTTCCTTCAACGTTGAGTTTCCCACGGGCGTGCAGGAGAAGCTCCACGAGGGGCGTTACTAGTTTTAGGAGCGTAAGAATACTTTCACAGGGGAGCGGTGGAGGTCACAGGAGCGTAAGAATACTCCCACGAGTGCAGAGAAGAGGAGCAGGTGTAGATACCGTCTTGCACCTGTGGAACGCTCCTTGCATGTGTGGAGGTTCATTGCGTCGTGGAGTTTGATATACGCTCGTGGGGGACTTATGGTGGAACATTAACAGCATAGCTGCAGCTGTAAGTTTAGTGAACGTAGCACTCTGCTGTTCCCACTCAAACAATTCTGAAATGCCTGGAACCGCCTCTAAATGACAGTAACAGGTCTGTAGAGGCACAAGCCAAAGCCCTGAAGTCTGTTTCCCTGCAGAGGCTAGTTCAGGTCAGCATTTAGCTGAAGCTAAACTCACAGAACTCCACATCTGTTGTTTGGACAGATTTCTTTAAGGAAAAGTCCTGGTCTGTGAATACCGATGTGATAGAACAGCATCTGACTTTGGCTCTGTGGAAACGATCCCAGCTTTTCTAAAGAGGCTGGTATGTAACGTTCTGCCCACTAGAGGGCGCTTCACTGAAACATTACCTCAATATGATGAAGTTTTTCAGAAAAATGAAAGATTTAGATGTACTGATGGAGTCCTCCTCCTAGGGTGATGGAGGGAATCCTCACAGGGTTTGCTATGATGAAGATTCCCACATTACAGCTGGATTCAAACCAGTTTGAAACAAATGTAATGGATAAATTCAGCTTCTTCTATGTTTATCCTGGATCTTAATATGCTGGATTTGAGCTTTCAGACTTACATTTATAATCCTTTATTTCTTTAAAAGGATCACTTATTATGTTTTTAAATTAAAGTATTTAATTTTTTTATTAAAGTCCCTATTTTTTTTAAACCAAATGTGATTGTTGCCAGTGATCACTGACAGTCATTCACTTATAGCTGGAAGACAGAAGAAATGCACAAAAACTTTTTTAAATGAATTTGAGGACAAAATGTTGTCTAAAGAGGGACAGCTGTTGTTGACACTTCTGTTCAGTTGTTGTAAACTCAGCATTGTTGTTAGCTCTGCTGGAGACAAAGCTGGATTTGTCAGATGAGCTGTGGATCAGATGAGCTGTGGGTCAGATGAGCTGTGGATCAGATGAGCCGTGGATCAGATGAGCTGTGGGTCAGATGAGATGTGGATCAGATGAGCTGTGGATCAGATGAGCTGTGGATCTCACGTTTGAGGGTAAACGCTGTGAAAAGTTGAGCTGCTTCATCTGAAGTGTTGTAGTCTTTGCAGAGGCTGGAGCATTCATGAATGAGGCCCCCACATTTCTTGAAGTGTTTCAGGGTCCCAAGTTTTGCCTGTTGGTACTTCTATACGTTTGCCTTAAGGTCCTTTCCATCACCTTCTTTGCCCCGATAAGCACAGCAGG
>NC_050526.1:1718004-1723555 GCF_002922805.2 Oryzias melastigma
GATCAGATGAGCCGTGGATCAGATGAGCCGTGGATCAAAGGAGCTGTGGATCAGATGAGCCGTGGATCAGATGAGATGTGGATCAGATGAGATGTGGATCAGATGAGCCGTGGATCAGATGAGCCGTGGATCAGATGAGCCGTGGATCAGATGAGATGTGGATCAGATGAGCTGTGGATCAGATGAGCTGTGGATCAGATGAGCTGTGGATCAGATGAGCTGTGGATCAGATGAGCCGTGGATCAGATGAGCCGTGGATCAGATGAGATGTGGATCAGATGAGCTATGGATCAGATGAGATGTGGATCAGATGAGCTGTGGATCAGATGAGATGTGGATCAGATGAGCTGTGGATCAGATGAGATGTGGATCAGATGAGCCGTGGATCAGATGAGCTGTGGATCAGATGAGCTGTGGATCAGATGAGCTGTGGATCAGATGAGCTGTGGATGTCACGTTTGAGGGTAAACGCTGTGAAAAGTTGAGCTGCTTCATCTGAAGTGTTGTAGTCTTTGCAGAGGCTGGTGCATTCATGAATGAGGCCCCCACATTTCTTGATGTGTTTCAGGGTCCCAGGTTTTGTCTGTTGGTACTTCTATACGTTTGCCTTAAGGTCCTTTCCATCACCTTCTTTGCCCCGATAAGCACAGCAGGAGGCTTTGATCGGACTGCTAACAGCCATAATGCCATAGAACACAGTTTCCAGGCACCTGGACTGAGATGTTGTGAGGTCAGGTGATGGTTAGGAGTAGATATATATACTGGCTTGTTTGTTTTGACTTTGCCCTGTCAATCTTGACTGATCACACTTGAATCAGCAGCACGGTGGTAGATGTGGAGGAGCAGACACAGCTCGGGTTTAGACTGTCAAACATTTACAGCAGCAGAACACTCAAGTCTGTGTGTTCTGATGTCAAAGAGCACTTTATGTTCTAACCCCAACAACTACATTATCATAATCATAACTGCAAATTTACTGTTTAAAGGGGAGTACATTTTATCAATATCTTGAAACATATTTAAAATTCAGAAGTACAACAAAGCTTATTAGGACTTAATTCAAGTCTTTTTTTATTTTTTTATAAACCACAACTTAACCACCAGGGTCGTCTCAACATGCCAAAATAAAAGAAAACAGAAAAAGCAGCTGGAGCGTGTCTGACCGTCATCATCTTATTCAGTCCAGAGAAGAAAACAAAATGGATAATCTTCTTTCTACAACAACCCTGCAATTTTATTTAGAAGTGTAACTAAAATCATTTCCAGAAATTGGTGTGCCTGGATCAAAGTACAAATACTTTTAAAATAATGATGACTGATCACTAAATTCATCAATTTTCTCCCTAAAATAATCTAATCGTAGCCTTAGAGTCTGAATCTGGATCTAGTTTCAGTTGATGTTTAAAATGAAACTTCATCCAGACCTGGAGTCCTCTGATGGTCCTCCTGGTTCTGCTGGTGTGAGAGCTCGGCTGAACTCGGGTTTGGACCAAACACCAGAACTATGGTCCTCCTGAGAAAGAGGGCTCTGAAAGAGTTGAGCTGTCATCTGGTACGGTTCACTTCAGTGTGAACGCAGAGACGTTCCACGGACCAAAGAATGGAGAACTAAAGGAAGAAGATGCTGTAGCCCAGTGGTCCCCAACCCCTCAGACCGCAGACCGGTACCGGTTCGTGGGTCTCTTGGTACCGACCCGCAGACAGAATAAAAGAAATGTGTGTACTAACTTAGATTATTTCTGTTTAGTTTATTATGTGATCCTAAAGGAGGTTTTATTTCCCGGATTCTGTTCTTAGCCACTTGAAGTGGTCGCTCTGGCTAATACGCGGCGACAGACTCTCCACTGTTTCACTCAGATTAGAAAGTTAGAGGCAGTGGATTCAGGATTTTATTATATTTAGAAAATACCAGTTTTGCTTCATTTTATTTGGCTTCATTTATCCGTCACACCTTAAAAGTGGGACGTAGCTGAAGCTAGCGTCCAGTTGTTAGCCTCCACGTTGACGTTAAATGGAAAATCTTCATCACAAAGTTCAAACATTTTACAGAGAATGAAGATTCAATCAAATAAAGTTGCTGATTTGAGGAAACTTGTAAAAGTTACTTTTGAGAGTTTTCCTACATCAAGGCTGAATTAGGTGAATATTCGTTCAGAAACTTTGGCACAGAAAATGTGATGAAAAAATAGCCAACGAATGAGGATTTATGTAAAGACAAAACTTGATCAATCTGTCCTTAGAGATAATCTGAGTCTGGATTGATTGTTTTTAAAATGTCTTTCATGTCATGTTTCCTTTATGGAATTTTTCACATCAGTAACAACTTCTACAAATCAACATTGAATCTTCGTTATCTGTATAAAAAATTACCTACTGATATTTTTACACATTTTTGTAGCTGCATTTTATTTTGAAATTGATTTTCAGAAACCAGAAGCTTAAAAATGTCCTATAAAAGTTTTAACCGGTCTGTGAAAATATTGTCTAAATGAAACCTGGGCTGAGGAAGGTTGGGGACCACTGCTGTAGGGTCTGTTTGAGGAGAAAAAAACCAGCCACAGCGGGAATCTGAGGAAGCAGGAGAGAAACCACGAAGGAGTTTGAAAATAATAAAGGTGGTACTTCTTTGGAGAAGATAGGAAGTTGCTTTTCTTCTTCCAGCTTTTTCCTGTCCCAATCCGAGCTCTTTTTGGACTGTATTACCCCCAAACGAGCAGCTCTTGGACCTGAGGGGGTTCTGTTTGCCTCAATTTCTCTCCAGAGAGCACCATGTGTGACAGCAAACCGAACCGGACGTTACCATTCTGCTCCACACATTTCACCAGACTTTGTGGTGGTTGTTGTGACCCCATCTTGTTTCAAACAGCTGAAAAAGTACTCCTTCATCAAATTCACATTTACTGAGGAGGATCTTGATCACTGAGACCCTGCTGCCATGCGTCCTTCCCTCTGAACACTCCATCCTCATCCTCACGTTTAGAATAACGGCTCAGTTCTGGTTCATGGTTGAAGCCCCGCCCCTCTGCTCTTGTTTTCAGTCTTAAGTGGCCAAAACAAACAAGGAAATGTAACAATCATTGTTTGGTAACTGTAGTGCTTTGTTTTTGGAGCATTTGATGTATTTTTTAACATGTTTTAAGAAAGGATTGTAGTGTACAAATACACATTTATAAAATATAAACAGATATATATGAGAAATGTATGTTCTAATGCAATAAAAAGATGACTTACGAAAGCTGTTGCTTACTACTTTCATTTGAGTTCAATTTATTTTATTTTATTTTTTATTTTGCACAATTAAAAGAAAAAAACATCTGTGGATAGAAAATTCTGTACAGAGAACAGCAACGACCGAAAGAGCTTCTTTAAAGCTAATAAATATGCACAGATAACTCAAGAATAGAAAATCGAAAAAAAGAAAAAAAAAATTAAGACGATTCTTTACAAATTTATTACAAAAACTAGGAGATTTTTAAATGGACAGAATGCATGTGGATTACACCTTACAAGGCAGATGTTATTTTATTAGGTATTACTTTGTAAAAAAATTTTTATATATAGATGCAGTTTATCCTCCATTGGTTAACCCTTAAACACCAGAGTGTTTATGTTCTTTGATTTACTGTAACTTTTCAACCGTTAATAATTCCAGCAGATTCTGAAGGAGAAAAGAAGCTCATGGAGCCTGTAAAAACGGGCTGTGAACATTTACGGGTTGATGGATGCGATTTATCAAAATAAATTAATGAGGTAATATTTATAAACAAAAATAATTACTGACTTTTCTGGAGTAAAAGTCACAGTTTTTCATAGTTTAGTCATTTCTGTGTTTTGTTTTTTTTTTGTTGTTGTTTTTTAGCCATAGACAGGCTGATTTATTTATTTTCCCAGTAAACACTGGTTGTCTTTAGCGGCTGTTTACTCTAACAACCACTAGAGGGCGCTGCATCTGAGTATGAGTATTTGCACTGACAGCAGCAGAAGAAGTGTCGTCCAAAACAAACATGGAAGAGAATCTGATTGGTTTCCTCTTAAACTTTGATAATTTTCTCATACAGATCAAAAAATGAGTATTCTTTTATTTATTTTATTTTAGCTATGGTGGGTTTGGCAGATCTGTTCTGAAATGTCAGACTTATACCATAGTTGTTTACAAAAATAGATATTTGATTGTTTTTTAGTTTAGTAAAATAAAACAAATAGGCTGTCTTCTCCTTTCATGGTTCATTTCAGACTTTGGAGCGCTGCAGCTCCTTACAAATCTCAGTTTGTGCTAACTTCTCAATAGTGATGGGAATATTTGTTTTTTTCTTAACTATCCAACTCTCCCAAGAGGTTCCTCGGGGTTGTCTTGTTGTTTTATTTAATCTTATATCAATAAAAGGTGTTTGTTCCCGTTGCCATGGTGAATCGTGCTGTCTTTGCTCCATTAATCAGGGCTTTTCATGGTTGTGACGCTCGCACCTGATTCTGACTCTAACAACTCTGAGTTAACTGAATCAACTCTGAGTTGACTGAATCAACTCTTTCCAGCTGTTCTGAAACAGAAAACTGAGTTTGCAAACTTTGAGTCAGTAAACTCTGAGTTTAAGTTTTGAACTCTGAATTTGTTAAACCTGCTTCTTGAAACAGGCCCTGCTGTGCTCAGTGTGAATGCAGCATTACAGTCACTTAGCAACCCCTAAGCCACCCCGGTGAAACAATGCTGGTGATCCTGATTGTGTTAGACGTGTTGTGTACCCAGTTCACAATTGTAACCGTAATAAAACATGGTCGTTCACAGGCACGTTTACACATAGGGCCCTAGGGGTGCTTGAGCACCTGCCCTTTTTGCCTCGTATCAAAAAGTGCCATAATGTCCTGTTGTTTTTTTTTTTTAGTTTTTATTCAAATTCATATTAATTAACTCTTGTTAGTGACATAAGAAGAAAAACAAAGAGAAAGAAACAAAATCTACCGGTATTCAAACGTTTTTTTCCAAGCCTATAGTAAAGTGAATTAGTGCTGCCACAAATGATTATTTTAATAGCCGACTGTTCACCGATAATTTTTTCCAATTAGTCGACTAATTGGGTTATGTGCAAACTGGACTAGCCTAAAAAACTGAAAAAAGCTAAAACAGCTAGCATGCAGCTGAAACTTTAGCTAAATTTTAAAATAGCCTAAAAAACAAAAAAGCCTACATTAGCTAAAACAGCTAGCCTGCGGTTGAAATCTTAGCTAAACTCCAAAATAGCCTAAAAACCATAATAAATGCCAAAATAGTCAAAAAAGCTAGCATAATACCTTTATAACGTTCCACTTTACTACACTCTGACTCCATATTATATAAAATAAAGACTAATTGACAAAAAAAATTAGTCTTCGACTATTTTAATAGTTTTTGACTAATAATGGCAGCCCTAAAGTGAAAGAACTCATATTGACTATAACTTTTTGGTTCCCTTTTCCGAATTTGAGCCCCTGCCCCTCAAAAATCCTGTGCACGTCCCTGGCCGTTGATATGGACAAACAAAATTCATGTGTTATTCCAATGGGAGGGGGTCTCGCC
>NC_050526.1:1723656-1734527 GCF_002922805.2 Oryzias melastigma
CACCGGCTTCCGTCGTTACGCTTCTGTTTTGTTGTTGTTTTCCCGATCAGCTGACCTCCTCCTCCTCGAGCAAATCTCGCACTTGTCGCGTGTCACCGTCCATTCGCTCGCTCGCGTGCGCGCAGACAGTCCTGTGTGTCACGCGCGGTCTTCTGACGTGAATCCGGTTAGCAGGAAGCGAACAGGCTAACTACCAGCCGATGCTAGGAGACGCCATGGAGGGGATTCTGTACAAGTGGACTAACTACATGACGGGTAAGACCAGCTAACCTGCTGCTGGACCGGATAGCGACTTAGTTAAGAATTACGAGGATTAATAAAACACTAGAAGCCATGAGAAAAGGCACATTTACAGGTAAGGATGTAGATCAGGTTCACTGAGGAAGATGACGCACTCAGAGATGCTCTGACGTGCAGGTAGACGGACAGGTGCAGCTGCAGCTGCAGCGTCTGCTTCAGCACAACTTCAGAGGACAGACGGGGGTCGGTCTGCTGGTCTGCCGTCATCATCAGAGGCTGCTTAACAATAAAGCAGGGACGGCTGTCTTCAAATGAAACTTTATTTAGACAGCACTTCATGAACAGTTCAACCTTATCACGACTTTAACCACTGAACTCACGCACAATACCCCCCCCCCCCCCCCACACACACACATTCACTTAAAAACACTAACTCACAAACTTGTTCACTCAAAAATTCAATCATATATTTGTTTTCTTCTACTTGGAGCAGCTGTGATACCTACAGGGCCAGGCCTGGGCATAAGCGAGCTAGGCGGTCGCCTAGTGCACCATCTGCTAGATAGGTTGCCAGATTGAAATACATTTTTAAAACAGTTTAACACGCCAGTCATTTCTTGTAATTTTTTTTTTTTTAAAGGTAATAATTAAACATAACTACAGTTTGACATAATGAATTATTTTGCCTGATGCAGCTCCTGTCGAAGGGGAGGAGGAGGGGCACGCGGTGTTATCCCTGTTAGTGCTTCTTTAAAACTTTAAATGAGAAAAAGCAGCAAAACAAGCACTCAGGGACAGCTTTAAGGTCAAAAAAGAAATGAATAGGAGGAAAAAACTGACTGAAAGCAGAGCTTTGTCAGTTTTTATTTTGCACTCAATGAACCCCATGTTGCTCCCACAGAAGTGCAGAGCTCAGATCTGGTAGATGGTCTCCTTTACTCTACCTGTTTGTTTCTGCTCAGGCTGGCAGCCTCGCTGGTTTGTTCTTGAAAACGGGGTCATCTCGTACTACGACAGCGAGGACGACGTCAACAAAGGCAGCAAAGGATCCATCAAGATGTCTGTGTGTGACATTAAAGGTCAGAACGCTGAGCATCCCGCTGCTCTTTGCTGGAACAGGCCTGCATCACCTCTGTCTGTGCGCTTCAGTCCATCCCACAGATTCCACCCGGCTGGAGCTGATCATCCCTGGAGAGCAGCACTTCTACGTGCGTGCCGTGAATGCAGCAGAGCGCCAGAGGTGGCTGGTGGCATTGGGGTCGTCCAAAGCTGGAAACCTGGACGGTAACAAGCACGTAGGTGAGGGAAATATCGACATTTTTAATTACGGATATCCAGACCTGCAAAAGGCCGTTCTGTTGGATTCAGCTGAGGACTTCTCTGCTCCAGGTCCAGAATGTCTGAGGACTAAGATGTCTGAACTGCGTCTTTACTGTGACCTGCTGGTGCAGCAGGTCCAGACCATCCAATCACAGTACAGCACCGGTAATGAGGCCACACCCTCAAGTGAGGTCAGCACCTTGACAAGAACTCAGCAAAGCTGGAATTTACACTTTTATTTTTTAAACTGACTGAGAGGGAGGAGCATTTGTGTCACCTTGCCAGAACCTGTGTGTGTGTGTGTGTGTGTGTGTGCGCAGGCCTCTCTGCTCAATGCCACGTGCACAACCTTCATTCAGACTCTGGAGGAGTGCATGAGCCTGGCCCACCAGAGCCTGATGCCCGACCTGAGGCCTACAGAGAAGGTAAGTCTGCCTTAAGCCACTGATTCTGCTTCAGACGGGTCTGGACCATTGACTGGATTAGAACTGGGCTGATGCTTTCCAGATGAAACTTCAATAAAATAATGAGGTGAAAGAGCGCGAGTGAGACACTGAGAAGACATCTCCTGATGATGTCAAACACCCTTCCAAGGTCAAAGGTCCTACATGTCTAAGACCGAAATCCATGCAGCAGCCATTGGAGAGGAAACACTGCCAAGTAGCTCCACCCCCCGAGGTGCATTGCATGCTGACCCCTCCCATCACCGTAATAAGTGGTTGTATGAAGGAGGAGGGTTATACATCTAATCCTTCTGATGTGTTTCACAAAGATTGTGATTGACAGTGAGGTTAGCGTGAGGTAACGTAGTCACACTTCATCTTCAGTATGGAGACTGGTACCGAGCAGAGTGATGAACAGAACTTTCTGTGGAGGTTGAGGATTTTTCTCCTCCACCATTTCCCGAGGCAGGCGCTCATGGTCCAGACTGAAGGGGACCCGTGTCTGAGAGTGGAATTCTATTAGCATCACAGCTAATAGAATAATTCATTCAAATTTGAGTATCTGTACTTAAAGTTATATGGTATTTCTTTTAACCCTAAAACCAATTTATTTATTATATTCTTGTAAGTATTAGTATTGTGTTGGATATAGTATTGTAATTTGTGTCATGTTGTACTTGTTTCTTCTCTCACATGTATGGGACCTGAATTCTAATCTCATGTCAGTGACATTCATTCATTTATCCTCTGGTTTGACTATATAAATCCTTGCATCCTTAGTAAAGGCTAACGTATTAAGCTAACCATCCAAAGGGAAATGTTCATTAAATCACCCGGATGGAGTTCACTGGATTCAATGCCGATTCCACTCAACCTCTGGACTCCTACTTCCAAGTCCTCTGGAAAGTTGTGTAAAACCAGTAGATTTTTGACAACAGAGAACAAAACACCTACGATCCATGCTAAAGATAACACGATAACAACTGACTGTTACAGAATCAAAGATGGGCGGGGCTTGATGAGCTGCAGAGCATGATGACGTGAAACTTCTGACATGGCGTGGGACTTACACCAGTTGAGCAATTACAAAATTAAACTTTAATACCTTGTTTCAACCTGTAGGGGGCAGCACACTGACGCTTATAGACTATATTTTCAGGAATTAAACAAGTTTTTCTGAAATTGTCAAAATTTGGCAACAACTAACAGACAGCACTTTTAAAGCTCCATTTTATACATATAAAAAGTTTTTTAAAAAGTTGATTTCGTGTCTGGTGACCCTTTAAATAACATAAACCAATCTGTCTCATAAATAATCATTCCTGGCCATATCTCACTACAACAGCCCAATCATGATCTACAATGGTCCTTAATTACAGTAATTGCTAGAGTTATGTCCTAAAGAAAACAAATGACAGACGATGTAAGATTCATCTCTATTTTTACAGAGCACAGCTGGTTAAAGAAGTTTCAAAGCTGTGAAGCCCGAGCTTTATTTAGTGATGAGACGCTGTATCGAGGCTTCACAGCGTGTGTGAGTGCTGAGTAGGGGAGGGGGGGTTCCGCGGTGCACAAAGAGGCGTGCTTCTTCTACGGGAGGAGCGGAAAATGATGACGTCTGAAGCTTTGCTGTCTGGCTGTACCACATGACAGGAAGTGGTTCAGATTGTGAGAGCGGCGTGAATCCCACAGGCTCCATTCATAATGCGGGTTTGATGGTCAGTGAGAGTTTGACAATCTGGACAGAGGTAGAGTGTGGAGAGTGTGGGGAATTAGAGGAATTATTATTATTTTATTTGTTTATTTTTTCAATAAAACAAATAATGTGTCCCTTAAACGCACTGGCCTGATCTCAGTGTTATATAAATCGGGTCATTGTCCTAACCCGAACCACCATCTCGTGTTTGAGGGCTGAAACTCAAGTGATTCTGGTACTGTATAGAAATGCAGATTTAATTGTGAACATGTCAGTCGCTTGATTTCTATTCAGTTTTGTTGTAAAAATTCTTTCCAATTATTTGACCTCTCCAGTGATTACGAGCAGGTTTTATACTTGGTGACAAATAAAAATGTTCTGTTTCCAAGAAAAATATGCAACAACTGAATTAAATCACAGATAGTCACCCCCCAACCCACACACAACCCCCAGATCCCACCTTTAAAATAGAGTTCAGCGCCAGCACACATTCATCTAAATCAATACCAACTCTCACCTCACTTAAATGATCATTTTCTAATGTTCTTTCAAGGTTGAGAAAACAAAGAATTTCTTTTCTTTTTTATTTATTTGTATTAAGAAATACAACATAAGCACACACACACAAACAATGTCCATGGTTTGTAAACTACCTTATTTTGCTGACATGTTCGTTCATAGTTTTTCTTTCAAAATGCCACATTTCAAATTCAACTGATATTTTATGTGCCCACTAGATGTCCTCCTAGAGCCGATGAAGCGTCATGAAGCCGTGCACTGCAGTGAACCAATTGGATGAAAGGCTTCAAAGCTTCAGAAAGCTTCATCTGCCAATGACTACTACAAACTAGAAAAGTTGCATTACCTGCAATAATGCTAGAGTGAATGCTTTTAGCTGAAAGTAGTCGCTGAAGATGCTGAAGCTTTTAGCTGAAAATGGTGACACAATGTACTCTAACTGCTGACGGGATTTACTGGAAATGCAAAAGCTATTTGCAAAATGTTAAATTTGCTTAAAAGACTGGAAGTTCATTAAAGAACTATGAAAGAGCGCTGATGTTGGCCCAAATTTCTAAAAAAAATGTGTAGTAAAATTACTTAAAAATCTCTATTACATGCCAATTTTGCAAACATATTTAGTGTGTTGCTAAATTATGAGCTAAACTCCAAAATATCCCAAAAAAACTCAGTAGATACCAAATGAGCCTAAAAAGCTAGCTTGTTGCTTAAATATTAGCCAAACTCCAAAACAGCCTAAAAATCCTCAGTAAACTAAATTAGTCAAAAACGTTAGCATGTTGCTAAAATAGAAGCTAAACACTAAATTAGCCCATAAAAACCCCAGTAGATAACAAAGTAACGAGAAACGTTAGCATGTGGCTAAAACATGAGCTAAACTCAAAAGTTTTTGTAAATTACTATAAAACATTCAAAACATAGTCCATGAATGTATTTAAAGGCTTGTTGCTAATCTACTTTAAATTTAGAACTTTAAAAGACTTTCTCATTCACTCCTATGGGGCCCCTGAATGCACCTTGTACACCCGCGGTGTATTCATCTATTAAATCTGTGCAATAAAGTCAGAGTTAGATGTTGGAGCCGACTGTGGGATGAATGTTTGTGGTAGCTGCGGGGGAGCAGACACTGACATGATTGTGAGTTCCAGCCCCCTGTCACAGATATCAACAATGTCTCACCTGCCTTAGTGGAAAGGGAAACAGTTTTTCTACCCACCAAATTGAAGTTTTCCCCCTGTTCTCTTCTACACAGATGAGGAGATCCATCAGTCACCCAGGAACCTACAGCTTCGACAGGTGAGTCCAGAGCAGTGCTGATGGACACATCAGAACTGGTTTCAGTGAGCTCTGCTTCATCGTAAAAGTGTGTAGGGTCACCTCACCTGTGCTTCTCTTCGTTTTTACATCAAGCTCCTTTTTGTTCTTTTGTACAAATGCAGGAAGGACAGAAATTCCCAGTTGTTCATTTTTTCTAGAATCTAGATCTGAAGAATGTAGATCAAGGCTGTCCACTCCTCTTCCTCAACATCTACAGCCTGTCTTTTTCCAGTTCTCCCTGCATTGTTTTTGCTGTTGTTTATCTGGATTAGACGTGTTGAGTATGAAGAATGAAGACATTAATGTCAGTTAATCAGGAGAAGGTGGTGCAGAAGGACCTGTTAAACCGGCTGGGTGGTAGATCTCCAGCACCAGGATCGGGCATCCCTGATGTAGAACATCTTCCAACCGCCTCGCTGCACTAACAGAGTTCCTGTGGTATATAATCCAGAACCTTGTTAGTTGAAGCACATACAGATACAGATGATCATATCGGAGCTGGTTAGTGCTCATCATGTAAACCGGATTCATCCGTAATCAGACCTCTGATTGGTGGAGCTGTCCTCTTAACGGTGACAGATATTCATGGCCCAAACAGAACAATGGAGGGAATCTGCAGGAACTGAGAACGTCTTGTTTTGACCCCCTCGTCAGGTCAGGCATGCTGAAGGAGTGTGTGAGCGGAGGTCAAAGGTCAACGCCGCGCAGACCACGAACATGCTCGGACAGCTCCATCTATGACGCCCAACGTAAGTTTTACCTGAAACGTCATCATTTACAGTTCCTCCTCCTCTGCTGGATCCACAGAACCTGACCTCAGAACCAGCGCCGGCCCTGGGCTGCATGGCGCCCTAAGCGAAACGTGATATCCAAGCAATAGAATGTCAATAAAACGGACAAACCTCTGCTTTGTGTCTGTTTTTTCCTCCTTAAAGTTTTAAAGAAGCACTTATTTTTTCATAGTTTAAATTATTTAATTTTTTTTTTTTTGCATTTTTATGCAAAATGAATGGTGTGTTAACTGTAAAAAAAAAATGAAATTCGCCCCCTCCAGCAGATGGCGCCCTAGGGGTCCCTAATGCCCAGGACCGGCTCTGCTCTGAACAGTTCTGGGACATCCCAATCAGAACTAGACTCCTCTGATGTGTTTGTCTTTCAGGTCTCCTCCCGGGTCTGAACGGTGACTCGTCCTCTATCCCAGAAGAGAGGATGGACAGCGCCAGCCCCAAGACCACGCCCACAGACACGGACACAGACCTGTCTATATGAACGCTGAGGCAGAACCACGGAGGAGCTGTCGGACATTTGTGAAGATGTTCCTCCAAAAACCTGTCCTTTCTGCTGACCCGCTCAGGCTCTGCAGCAGCTGCTGTGCACATGAATGTGATGTCCAGACTGGTTCTAGGCCACGCAGAGTTGACTCGTTCAGCACAGAAAATGAACCGGAATCTCTGGACAAACTTTTTCTTCTGTTTCTCTGATCCAGAAAATTGTGTTTCCTTGTGAGGCTTTTGGGAAACCAGTTCTGGTTCACAGGAATCTGCCAGTGCCATTCTGATCAGCGGGTCTGTCGCTGCGACTGTCAGAGGGGAACAGACCCTCCTGACCCGGTAAAGACATGAATGTTGACGTGTGCAGCTAAAAACCAAATAGAAAGCCTGGATCAGAACCAGGATCAGAACCCTGCAGGTTTGTGGGCAGGAATCTCAGCCCAGAGGAACTGAAACAGAGCTGCTTGTGTTTCGGGTGCTGGGGGTGCTGGGGGCCTCTGTGGGAGGGGCTGGGGGCCTCTGTGGGAGGGGCAGAGGTGTCTGAAAACAGCACTGTCAAAGGCTGCAGCCAGCTTCAGTTTAGACAAACATTTATGTTTATTTATTTACAAACATTTTCTGCGTAAGAAGAAAAGATAAGTTTGGAAGTGAGTGGTTTTCCTCACAGACGTCAGTGATGAAATGTGGACTCAGGACGTCGCCCTTCAGCAGCAGGACGCCTCGCCTCTTCTCGTGCTGAGGACACGACGTCACGCGTGCCGATGAAAAATGTTGTTTTGTGATCAAATCCTCGAGTTTGTCAACCACACAATCATCACACTTCCACTGCCGTGCTCCACAGCTTTTAGTCATGTCGGTGAAGTCTGAGATGAAGCTGCTGTTTGTCTTTGAGAAAGTATCATTTCCTGCAGACTCCAGATTGTTTGGACTGAAGGACGCCAAACCTCATGAGGACGGGACACATCTGTTTTTAATTCATAAGTAAATAGATCTGCTGGTTCAGAATTATTTTTTCATTTTCTTTTTGCAGGTTTAAAAACCCTGATTTGTTTTTGTGAAAGTATAGCTGTTACCGAAGTGCTAAATGTTAGTCTGACAGCTGCTGATGTGAATGTTTCAGAAAGGTTTATATTTGTTTTGTGGCATGTGGTTTAAATTTGTTCACCATTTCAGATTATGAAGTATGACGATTTCAGTGAAGAAAAAAAAACTTAAAAAGCTAAGAAATATATATGAAGAACCTGGTTTTCTGATGGGAAAATGTGATTTTTAAACAAGCAAAACATTTCCAAAAGAGGTTTCTTTGTGCACTTTCAATAGAAGAGCCAATCAAATGTTATGGATAAAAAGCCCTTCTCATTCATCTTTACAATTACAAACAAAAACAAAGAAAAAAGCCCACCACCTTCTAACCCACCCCTACACACAATGAACAGTTACAAAAGTGAATTTAAAAGAAACGTAAGGTTTGGCTCTGCTGTGAGGAAACAGATATTGGGAATCTCTTTAAACCAGGAGCCAGCTCCACCACAGGAACATCAGACCGGGACAGCAACGGGGCTCATCCACAGCTGTGAAGCTGCAATGTCAGACCCCAAACACTAGGACGACGACCGGCAATGACCCCAGACCGAACCGGGAACCTCCTGGCACAGAGGATCCCCTGAGGGAAACCCCGGGGCCTAAAACCTTGAATGAAACTGAATACAGGGGATGTATGTGAAACATGAACAAATGCACACAATGAGATTAAATATATAAAAATAATGTGAAATAAAACAAATACACAATTCATAAATGAGCATTTAAGATGATCTAAAAGTGGGACTGAAAAATTCAGTTGTGAAAGATTTAACTCTTTTCACGGTGACGTCAGACAGAATGGCGACAGGGCCGAGAATGCAAATGACTTCCAGTGTTTGGGTCTGAACGCTGTTCAACACACTTTTACATAAGTAAAAGGTAACCATACAAATTCCAACAGAAAAATGTACAATATTTATTCATACATGTCCTGCTGAACTTTATTGTCATTTCCTGTCTTAGATCGTTCACAAATCTAAATATAAATTTGAATAATCCTTCAATATTTGAGGTTCTATTGAAAATATCAACCATTCATTTGAATAGATATTATTCTAACGGGTTCTATTCTGGTTGATGTTATTCACACGTATTTTAAGTGTGATGAGCACAAAAACTGACAGAAATTCATGTTGTCCTCATTTAATACCTTCACAAAGACACATCTCTGCATTGCTGTACACATTTTAATCTCTTCTCAGGATACATTTACTTGTTCTACTGGATATTTTAGGGGATAATTGTAAAAACAGGAATGCAAGCAGTGCACCACATAGACCGCAGTACATCAGCAGCTCCTCCTGCAGATGGTTTCTTCATAGGAAGTGGAGTCGCTGCTGCGCCTTACGACCAGAGCTGGTATGTTGGTATCCCAGCTGGTCCTCAGAGATAACAGTTATCAGGAGCTTGAAGGAGGCCACTCTCTCCACACATTATCGATGGACAGGTGACCCCTCCTCTTCTTCCTGAAGTCTAAAATGGTAAATGGCGTATACTTGTATAGCGTTTTCTACCCTCCTTCAAGGGCCCAAAGCGCTTCACAGTCACAGACCCATTCACCCATTCACCCATTCACCCACAGCAGTGTTCACTGCTAAACACTGCCACCAATCTTCTTCGGGGTTAGGTGTCTTGCCCAAGGACACTTCGACACATGGGTGGGCAAGGCGGGAGTCGAACCCGCTCACTTCTGATCAGGAGTTGACCGCCCTACCACTGCACCACGGCCGCCCCGTATAGGCCATCCTGGTGGAGTTCAGCTGCAGGTGGTTTCTGATGCACCATCCTGTGAATCCTGTGAATCTCTCTCTGTATCTCTGTATCTCTCTGTACGCTGTTGATCACCCCAAATCAAGCTCACTACTGTCATCAGGAAACTTGATGATGGTGTTCGAGGCATGAATGAGAGAAACAAGATATATCGGCCGTGGTGCAGTGGTAGGGCGGTCGACTCCTGATCAGAAGTGAGCGGGTTCGACTCCTGCCTTTCCCGCCCATGTGTCGAAGTGTCCTTGGGCAAGACACTGAACCTGCTTCTGGTGGGAGGTTGGTGCCAGTGTTCAGCAGTAGAGCCACCACCAGTGTATGAATGTGTGTGTGAATGGGTGAATGGGTCTGTGACTGTGAAGCGCTTTGGGCCCTCGAAGGAGGGTAGAAAGTGCTATACAAGTATACAACATTTACCATTTACCATCACTAGAGAAGACATGCTAGCTTGTTGCGTACACAAAGTCAGACGCCATATTGGAATGGTATAGATGTCTGTTTACTGCTGTGTTACAATTGTACAAACAGATCTAGAAAAACTAGAATGGGACTTTTCACTAGTAAATTATTGCTGTGATAAAGGAGAACTTCTAGAAAACATTTGAACAAGATCTGAGTGAGTTTACTCTCAATAATGAACGTTTAGGATGATCTTATCGTCTATTTAAAGTCAATAACAGCTTTAGACTTCACACTGTTTCCATGTTTTCTAGCAGGACCACCGATCTTTTCATTTTATGGAGGATGATGGTGGTATTTGTATGTGTGTTAGGGGCCTCGGTGTCGTCAGCACAGGAGCAGATACTGTGGAGGATGGCCCAAGCTGAGACAACCTGCAATATATAAATTAAATATATAAATTAATAGAAATATATTCCATGCTGCTATGTGCAAAATAAAATAAATGAAACTAGCTAAAGCTAACATGTATATGTGTGAGAGAGTATGAACACTCTAGAGGGGAATGCTGGTCTTATAGCTTCTTTCGACAGAGCTCCGGTCGGAGGGAAGGGCACGGAGAATCCAGTTTCCAGTAAACTTTTAATTTCAGGAGTTGAATGGATAAATGGTTTCAGAATCCAGTGTAAACATCTGCGTATATGGTTATCTATGGTTGTCTGTGGATGTGTGTGTGTGTGTGTGTGTGTGTGGTCTGCAAAGAAATGAAATACAAATAATATTGTTATGGTATACTGAGAAGTAAACAACCTAATA
>NC_050526.1:1738092-1740139 GCF_002922805.2 Oryzias melastigma
TGCTGTGTATTTAGCTTTAGACTCCCTTCTTTTTACCATCTTTTCTTTATGTCACAATTGCTCTACCCTCCTTTTTGCTCTTTGCTATCATATAACTCTGACTTTGATTTGGTTTGTGATATAGACATTGCAAGAACCTTTCATTTTTAGAGTCATTTCAATGATTGAAATGATGTCTAACATGTCTAACTAAAAGAATTCCTCTGGGCCAAGATTATGCTTTTGCTCAAGGGTGTCACACACAAGAAATGTTTCCCTATGGACAAATAAGTTATTAACTGTTGGCCATTTCTTCAACTTGCTGTCAATTTTTTTTGGTAAATTCCGAGTAGTACGCACATCTTAAAATGTGGCATAAAATAATTGTCGACCAAACTGTTGCTTCAACCAATCAGATTTGGAGTAGACGACACCAAGGCCCTCTAGCAGGCGCACGGAAACGTCATCATTTTCACGAGCTTTGATTGGATAGTCGGAGAGTGTACTAGGCAGAGCTAGCAAACTGCATCGGATCTGTAGCGACTCAGCGAGCTGCACCAGCAAATGTACCGAGTGGATTTAATAGCTTTACTGCCAAAGCCATTTTCCAGACGGACTTTTCAAGAAAAGCTGGACATTGTTAAGCAAATTCGGGCAACTCTGAAGCTAGCAAGCCTGTCACAACCGGGAGAAGGATTTGAACGTCACTTTCAGTCCTAACTACTAGCGGTACCTTCATTTCGGGGGCGCGATGAAAGCGCTGGATCCACAAACAGAGGAAAGTCATCACGGAGAGTGGCACAGATTTAGACTTCCACCTGTCCACTAATGACGAGTTTGGTGGACAAAACAACCCGATCAGTGCGATCGGAGGAATCGTTATTAAGTTATTAAAGCCCTGTTTGTGTCTGTTATGGTGGATGAGACGACAGATGCGAGTAACGCGGCGCAGCTCGCTCTGGTTCTGCGTTATGTGACGGACACAGGTGCCGAGGAGCGGTGTGTCGGGTTTGAAGATGTTACCAGTGGAAAGTGAGCCGATCACATTGCTGGTCTCATCGTCCGATTTTTGGGTAAAGTTATAGCACAGTTTTGTCTGGCACGGGTAAAGGAGTTCCGTGACTCCGTTGAGCGGGAGTGAAGCTGATACGAGGAAATCTACGAGGCCCCTGAACGCACCACGGGCGCTCCTCGCGCATGAAGAGGTGCAGCGCAAAATCCTCGCGCGCACTACCGACAATAATATTTTCCAGACACAGACCTGATTTCAAGATCACAAAAACTGATGTTTGTCACCCTCCTGGACCACAAGAGGCTTCAGGAATACCAGAACATTTTCCAGCTTATCACAGCCACGGAACACTTTCTATCTGTGAAACGCACGGATTCTGCACGACAGAGTGATTGAAATCTTCTTGAGGAAAGAAAGGATGGATTTTGTGTTTAAATAATCTGGATTTTTGGTGAGTAAAATTTTGCTATCTCCCTACATAATATTGACATTTTATCAGGTTATTGTTGATGCTTTTGGTGTGTGTGTGGCAGCTGTACCTGCACTAGAAGTTTTATTGCCATAAAATAGTTATTGAGGGTTGGGTTGATTCAGATGGAGCACCACTGAAGGCCTAGGTGTGAAATGCACGGCCCGCCACTGGTTAAAAGTAATCAAGGTCAGGTGGTACCTCCCCCAGGGCAGAAACCTCAGCAGGTAGTTGGTCCTGGCAGAGAGCACCACTGGTGGCTTCCAAACCAGCTTCCTCTTCATCATCACCTCCACATCATCCTCTGGGGCAGTGGTCCCCAACCTTTTTGGGGCTGTGGATCGGTCAGCGAGTGTGGAGTTATTCCGCGGCCCGGCCGGGGGTGGGTGGGGGGATGTACAGTAAAAGTACACAAGTCTTCGTAAGGTAATAGAGGGTGACCTGTACAACAAGCATTTAGTGTCCAAGTCCTGGAATTATGGATCAAAACCTTTTTATACAAATTCACAAATGGCTATATTGACTTATTTCTCGTCAAAAATGCAAAGTTTAAGTACTATTTTTTCAAAAACTATACAGTAAAAGTA
>NC_050526.1:1740210-1740381 GCF_002922805.2 Oryzias melastigma
GTCACCAGGAGGTTTGATCCTGATGTGGCAACTGAAATTAGCAAAGATTAGACCAAAGGAGTCACAGTAAAATCCACTAAACGGATGAAAGTTCTTATCATTTGTTCTGTTTGTTGCTTGATGACATTTGTGGTTTGTTTGGTGGCTGTCTTGCAGATGAGGAGCGTGTGC
>NC_050526.1:1740596-1740871 GCF_002922805.2 Oryzias melastigma
CTAATGCTCCAACAGAAAGCTCTTCCACCGAGTTTCATGCTCTGCCGTAAACCGTGTAATACGGGCGCATGACTTTTTTGTAACGCGGGTGGCTTGACCTCGGCTGAGCGAACAGCGGCTCACTTGACCGCAGTTGTTTTCCGTCTGTTCTTCTGTTTCTGCACTAATCCCATCCATTCGCGGAGAAAGGTTCCACATGCAGCTTTTCTCGTGTGACACGCTGCTGGACTGCTTTTAGCGCTCAGTATAATCGAGAAAACCCGGTTGATTTTCAA